>NC_142015.1:21804069-22049069 GCF_049901735.1 Notechis scutatus
CTGGACTTGGCTTTTTTTTCTTCTTTCTTTCCCCTCTGGTAAACTCAGCCTAAAGTAGCTCACAACTTCAACAGGAACAAGAAGTTTATATAACAAAAGCAATCCTAAAGAGGCTTTCTAAGTGGCATTAACAAAGAACGAAGTCAGCAGAGCAAGGAGATTGGTTTTCCTAAAGAACGAACCTGCCAGCATTCTTGTCACATGACTTATGCCTTTTCTGATAGCTCCAAAAACTCCCAAATATTTCTTTCCCGACTTCTTCTACATTTGCTAGCTTGGCATTGTTTGTGTTTAGAAAGGGCAAGGACCAGAGTGATTGAAATGGCAGTGCAAAGTGGGAAGAGACATCAAAAATGCCAGAATCTTCTACTTTTCCTTGAGTTAGGAAATGGGATAAGACATTTTTCTCCCCTCTCCCTCTCCCTCCCTCCTTCCTTCCTTCTTCTCCCTCTTCCTTCCTTCCTTCCTTCCTTCCTTCCTTCCTTCCTTCCTTTCTAACTCTCTCCCTCACTCCCTTCTTATTCTTCCAACTTTCTTCCTTCCTCTTCCTTTTCTTCCTTCCTTATCTCCCCTCTCTCCTTCCTTCCATCCTTCCCTTCCTTTCTTCCTTTTCTTCCTTCCTTCCTCTCCCTCTCTCTCCTTCCTTCCTTTCTTCCTCTCTCCCTCCCTCCCTCTCTTCTTTCATCCTTCCTTCCTTTCCTTCCCTTCCTTTCCCTTCCCTTCCTTCCCTTCCTTTCCTTCCTTCCTTCCATCCTTCCCTTCCTTTCTTCCTTTTCTTCCTTCCTTCCTCTCCCTCTCTCTCCTTCCTTCCTTTCTTCCTCCCTCCCTCTCTTCTTTCATCCTTCCTTCCTTTCCTTTCCTTCCTTTCCCTTTCCTTCCTTCCTTTCCTTCCCTTCCCTTCCTTCCTTCCATCCTTCTCTTCCTTTCTTCCTTTTCTTCCTTCCTTCCTCTCCCTCTCTCTCCTTCCTTCCTTTCTTCCTCTCTCCCTCCCTCCCTCTCTTCTTTCATCCTTCCTTCCTTTCCTTCCTTCCTTTCCCTTTCCTTCCTTCCTTCCTTTCCTTCCCTTCCTTCCTTCCATCCTTCCCTTCCTTTCTTCCTTTTCTTCCTTCCTTCCTCTCCCTCTCTCTCCTTCCTTCCTTTCTTCCTCTCTCCCTCCCTCCCTCTCTTCTTTCATCCTTCCTTCCTTTCCTTCCCTTCCTTTCCCTTTCCTTCCTTCCCTTCCTTCCCTTCCTTCCTTCCTTCCTTTCTTCCTTTTCTTCCTTCCTTCCTCTCCCTCTCTCTCCTTCCTTCCTTTCTTCCTCTCTCCCTCCCTCCTCTCTTCTTTCATCCTTCCTTCCTTTCCTTCCCTTCCTTTCCCTTCCTTCCTTCCTTCCCTTCCTTTCCTTCCTTCCTTCCATCCTTCCCTTCCTTTCTTCCTTTTCTTCCTTCCTTCCTCTCCCTCTCTCTCCTTCCTTCCTTTCTTCCTCCCTCCCTCTCTTCTTTCATCCTTCCTTCCTTTCCTTTCCTTCCTTTCCCTTTCCTTCCTTCCTTTCCTTCCCTTCCCTTCCTTCCTTCCATCCTTCCCTTCCTTTCTTCCTTTTCTTCCTTCCTTCCTCTCCCTCTCTCTCCTTCCTTCCTTTCTTCCTCTCTCCCTCCCTCCCTCTCTTCTTTCATCCTTCCTTCCTTTCCTTCCCTTCCTTTCCCTTTCCTTCCTTCCCTTCCTTTCCTTCCCTTCCTTCCTTCCATCCTTCCCTTCCTTTCTTCCTTTTCTTCCTTCCTTCCTCTCCCTCTCTCTCCTTCCTTCCTTTCTTCCTCTCTCCCTCCCTCCCTCTCTTCTTTCATCCTTCCTTCCTTTCCTTCCTTCCTTTCCCTTTCCTTCCTTCCTTCCTTCCCTTCCTTCCTTCCCTTCCTTTCTTCCTTTTCTTCCTTCCTTCCTCTCCCTCTCTCTCTCCTTCCTTCCTTTCTTCCTCCCTCCCTCTCTTCTTTCATCCTTCCTTCCTTTCCTTTCCTTCCTTTCCCTTTCCTTCCTTCCTTTCCTTCCTTCCTTCCTTCCTTCCATCCTTCCCTTCCTTTCTTCCTTTTCTTCCTTCCTTCCTCTCCCTCTCTCTCCTTCCTTCCTTTCTTCCTCTCTCCCTCCCTCCCTCTCTTCTTTCATCCTTCCTTCCTTTCCTTCCCTTCCTTTCCCTTTCCTTCCTTCCCTTCCTTTCCTTCCCTTCCTTCCTTCCATCCTTCCCTTCCTTTCTTCCTTTTCTTCCTTCCTTCCTCTCCCTCTCTCTCCTTCCTTCCTTTCTTCCTCTCTCCCTCCCTCCCTCTCTTCTTTCATCCTTCCTTCCTTTCCTTTCCTTCCTTTCCCTTTCCTTCCTTCCCTTCCTTCCTTTCTTTTCTTCTTTCCTCTCTCCTCTCTCTTCCTTCCTTCCTTCCTTCCTTCCTTCCTTCCTTCCTTCCTTCCTAACTCCCTTCCTCCCACCCTTCTTTCATTTTTCCTTCCTTCCTTCCTTCTCCTTCCTTCCCTTCCTTTCTTCCTTTTCCTTCTTCCTTCCTTCCCTTTTCTCCCTCCTTTCTTCTTTTCTTTTTTCTTTTCATTACAGATTTCATGTTGCCCACATCAAACTGGAGTAAACAATCCTTTACAGATAGATACAGAGTTGGAAGGGACCTTGTAGGCCATCTAGTCCAACCCCCTGCCCAAGCGGGAGACCCTACACCATTTCTGACAAACGGCAGTCCAATCTCTTCTTGAAAGTCTCAACTGATGGCGCTCCCACAACTTCCAAGGGCAAGCTGCTCCATTGGTTGATTGTTCTCACTGTCAGAAAGTTTCTCCTTGTTTCCAGGTTAAATCTCTCCTTGTTCAGTTTCCATCCATTATTCCTTGTCTGGCCTACAGGAGCTTTAGAAAATAGCTTGACCCCTTCCCTGTGGCAGCCCCTCAAATATTGGAAGACTGCTCTCATGTCTCCCCTGGTCCTTCTTTTTACTAGACTAGCCAAGCCCAGTTCCTGCAACCGTTCATTGTATGTTTTAGCCTCCAGTCCCCTAATCATCCTGGTTGCTCTTCTCTGTACTTTTTCTAGAGTCTCAACATCTTTTTTATAATGTGGTGACCAAACCTGCATGCAGTACTCTAGGTGTGGTCTTACTAAGGCTTTATAGAGTGGTATTTGTTGTGAATCAATAAAAGTGAATAACCTAAATGCAAATTAGGGGTTGAAAACCTGCACACTTGATTGGTCCTTATACAACAATTTGGGATTGGGCCAGAACCAGTCCCTGATTGGCCACTTTTGGGACTGTCCTTATTGGTCAGTAGTTGGAACCTGTTGCGCATTTTCATTGGTTAATAAGGCAGCAGCTAACCCTATAAAAGGGTTACTGCTGCCCATAGCATTGCTCTGTTCCATTCTGATTCCTGTTATTATTAAAGAGTTGAAGTCACTGGTCAGATGTCTGGTCTCCTTATTCTCCAAACTTAACAGTATTAGTACTTCCCTTGATCTTGACTGTATCCCTCTGTTAATACAATTTAGGATTGCATTAGCTTTTTTGGTGGCTGCTGCACACTGCTGGCTCATATTTAGCTGGTTGTCCACTAAGACTCCAAGATCCCTCTCACAGTTACTGCTGTTGAGCCTGATTTCACCCAGTCTATATGTGTACTTTTGGGTTTTTTTGCCTAAGTGTAGGACTTTACTTTTCTCTATATTGAATTTCATTTTATCAGATATGGCCCAGTGTTCTAGTCTGTCAAGATCCATCTGGATCTTGAGCCTATCTTCTTGGGTGTTAGCTATTCCTGCCAGCTTAGTGTCATCTGCAAATTTGGTAAGTTCCCCTTCTATTCCCTCATCTAAGTCATTAATGAAGATATTGAAGAGTACTGGGCCTAAAACGGAACCTTGTGGTACCCCACTGCTTATTTCCCTCCATGTAGACTTAGACCCATTAAGGACTACTCGTTGAGTATGGTTTGCCAGCCAGTTGCGAGTCCATCTAGTGGTGGTGCTATCTATTCCACTTTTTTTCTAGCTTACTAAGAAGTAGGTTGTGATCTACTTTATCGAATGCCTTGCTGAAATCTAAATATATTATGTCCACAGTATTTTGCTGGTCTACTAATTTAGTCACTGTATTGAAGAATGAAATAAGATTGGTTTGGCATGATCTGCTTTTAACAAACCCGTGCTGACTGCTAGTTATTACTTTACTTGTTTCTAGATGTTGGCAGATCTGTTTTTTTATTATCTTTTCCAGTATCTTCCCGGGTATTGATGTTAGGCTGATTGGTCTATAGTTTCCTGGGTCTATTTTTTTTCCCTTTTTTGAAGATGGGAACCACATCAGCTCTTTTCCAGTCCTCTGGTAGTTCCCCGGTGCTCCAGGATTTTTGAAAGATATGATGCAGTGGTTCTGAGATGACCTCTGCCAGCTCCTTTAAAACTCTGGGATGTAATCCATCAGGCCCTGGCAATTTGTTTTCATCAAGATCAGACAGGTGTTCTCTTACTTTTTTTTTTTTTTTTGCTTATTTTAACTTTTATTTCTGGTCTGTCTTTTACAGTTATGTTTTTGGTGGGTTGAGCTATAGTTTCTTTTTGCATGAAGACAGATTCTGATTTTCAAGAGGAACTTTGAAGGATAGAAGAAAGAGAAATAAGGTCTTCTGTAATTTGGTGATCTTATCTTGACTCCTCTGTTATGATGTGTATGATACCCCCAAGAAATAATACTCCTGAATGATGCTGCAATTCATAAAACAATTACATTTCAACTAAAGGGTAAAGCAAGAGAAAGCAAATATTTTCACCCAATGTAGTATAACACCATTATCAAAATAGTATAATTTGTTCTCCTGAACTTCATAGCCCAGATAATAAATGTAGGTATTTATCTATCCATTCACTTCTTCACGTATGCATTCTGAACAGAGAAAAAAAAATCATAATAATTGCAAAATCATTACTTTCCCACTGACATGATCACAAAAATTCATTAATGTTTACAAAATAATGAATGAGTGAGTGAATGAATGAATGAATGAATGCTTTATTGGCCAAATTAGATACACAAGGAATTTGTCTTGGTGTATGTGCTCTCAGTGTACATAAAAAGAAAAGATATATTCATCAAGATTCATAAGGTTCAACACTTAATAATAGTCATAGGGTACAAATAAGCAATCAAATCATACTAGGAAACAGTCAGTATAAATTGTAAGCATACAAGCCACAAAGTTACAGTCATACAGTTACAAGTGGGAGGGTGACAGGAACAATGAGAAGATTGGTAAGTACAGAAATAAAAACCATATACATGGTTTTATGGCCCATCCCATCATGAGCTTCCTAGTTATTAGATGACTGAATTTTTTTTTAAAAAGGTTGTTTGCTTTGGATTGGATGTGGTAATGATCCAGTGTGGTTGACATATCTATAGATCTCTGAACTACCTACAAAGGCAACTGGAGGGATTATTGCTTTATATCACCTATTCCAGGGGTCTCCAACCTTAGCAACTTTAAGACTTGTGGACTTCAACTTCCAGCTTTGCTGGCTGAGGAATTCTGGGAGTTGAAGTCCACAAGTCTTAAAGTTGCCAAGGTTGGAGGGTCCTGATCTATTCTGCATAAAATCCAGCCTGGAGGGAAAAAGAGAGAGGGAGAAAACACTTAACTCCCTTCTAACCCTGATGATGTTACCTTGTTTGGTAATGAAATATCTAGGAGAAATCAACCAAACTCAGAGAGCACCAAGGACCCCACAATCCAGACTGAAATATCTCAAAAGAGCTAACACCAAAGAACTATGAATATTGAAGTTTCTCTACACACACACACATTCCAGAAAATGACATAGAGCTTCAAGAACAGTAAGAAAGAAGATATTGATATGTGCTGAAATGGAAAGATTGACTCTGGAATTAAAAAATAAGGATGAGATAGAATACTACAAGTTATGAGATAAATTTTATCAATGGTGGGAAAAGAAAGGAAGGACCCAGAATAAAAAATAAACAGGATCTTTAGAAGGGGTGACTACAGATAAAAACTAACTGTACAAATGTATAAATGCATACATTTATATAAAATATGTATTATATATTATAAACATGTATGACAAAAAGGAATGTCAGGAAGATCATACCATGTCCAATGTTTTAATAATTTAATCAATAAAATATGTTTTTAAAAAAAGAACAGCAAGAAAAACAGCACACACAGCATGCCAACACGTCATCTCCTGCACTTGAACTTTTATTTCAAGTTGTCGCTATTTGTAGATAATGTACCACCATATCTCAAAACTGCTGTATGTTTTCTTTTTACATTAACATTTTTATTAAGTTCTAAAGTAATATAAAATACAAAAATAGAAAAGCAATGGGGAAGGAACGGGGAAGGAGAGATGAGGAAAGATAAGAAAAAAGAAAAGAAAAAGAAGTGTTGATTTCTGACTCTGTTACAGTAAAATAAGGCATTAACATCAAATCACAACTTTTTTGTTTTTGTTTTCCTAATAATATAAACCAGCCATTTCTGTAAAGATCTATCAGTCTGATTGGTAAATCCCAAAGTCAAAGTTTCACTATTCTACACATCAAGCATGAAGCTGAGAAGTGGTCTCCATCATCCTCATCATCATTTAACAACCCCATAATCCCTTGTGTGGTGGAGTCTGGGCAACTGAATGGAGCTAGCAGAGCATTTTAATGGCTGGATGCCTTTCCTGTCACCAATGCGGATTTATATTCGGCAGATATATTCTCATTGTGCCCAGAGAGAGAAATATCTGCCTCTACCTAGGATCAAACTCACAGCGAGAGCTCCACCTCTAGAGTACCACACCACCGCACCACCACATGAAGCGGTCTCCACGTGGAAACAAAATTACTGCTATATGTTTTCTGGTCTTTGGTAGATCTTCATCCTTGAGACAGACACTCAGTCCTCCAAAACAATAGAAATGCAATCAACATTGGTATAAAACCATCCATCACTAGAATCATCATGTCCAATCATGTCCATCTTTCCTAGGCTTTGGATTACAGATGTGTTAGGTCTACTGGCTAATAGCCTGGAATCCAATAGTATATCATGAGGATGCCAACTTGGGGAATGATGATTTTCAATGGACCTCCAAATTTCATATTCAACCATTTCTCACTTATCTGGGAAAACCAGGGATTCACGCTGCACTATCTAAACCCCCGTTTCTTATTTCTTCAGTTTTGCCCGTAATGAATGTTCTATGAACTAGAAAAGTAGATTTCATCTAAAAGAGGGTTTATCCGAGAAAATGCTAAATTCTTTCTTCTTGTGGAGCCGTGAAGAGGCTCTTCATTCTTCCCAGGAGGTATTTCTTAGTATAAAGCCAAGGAATTGCAGGTGGGGAGGAAAAAGAAACAGTGGGGGAGGAAGACAGAAGAGGAGGAGATAGTTCAATTATTTAAAAGTGTCACATTGAATTTATTTATCCTGATGGTGCAAATAAAATATAATGACAAGGATGCCCAGACTGCTGATTTAATACAATACTGGTGAATTTCCTAGCAGCTAGCAGCTGAGGAGATGTTGGGGATCATCTGAGAATTTTAATTGGACTCTTTTAGCACCACAACCAAAAAAAAAGGACAGAAAATAAGCATGTAAACAAAAAAAGACCCCCCGACTCACTTCTACACAGTTAAAATCACTTTGCTATAAAGGTATCTATTAGCAGGCGAGTTTCTCTTTGCACCCAGGATAAATCTGCTATCAAAAGGTGGAATCAAAATAGCTAGCATAGAAAATGAACTAACTTGGTAGGGGTGGATTAAGCTAGATCTCCAGAGACAAACTCTTCTTTTTTTAAAAAAAAGCCCAAACTTAACAAGCATGAATGGAGAATGGAGATGCTGAACTATGAATAGGGAAGGTGTCTTCTTGAGTTCCACTGAATGTGATTTAGATTCAAATTGAAGACTATGTAGTCAAATAAATAGCCATAAGTATATCAAGAAGGGGGGTCAGTGATTAAAAGATGATGAGCTTGTCAGCTTGAAGGCTGAAAGCCCGGGTTTGAGACCCCAACTCTGTGCCACAGGATGAGCTCCTGTCCTTGCCCCAGTTCCATGCCACCTAGCAGTTCTAAAGCATGCAGATGTGATTAGATAAATAGGCACCACTTCAGTGGGAAGGTAACAGTGCTCTGTGTGTCTTTGGCAAATAGCCATGCTGGCCACATGACCACAGAAAATATCTTTGGACAACGCTGTCTCCCTTGGCTAAGAAACAGAGATGAGCACCATACCCTAGAGTAGGATATGACTAGAAGGGGAATATTCTACCTTTTTTTTACATTAGGAAGACCAAAGACATTCTGCTAATGTAAGAAGTCTATTTTTGTCTGAGGTCAACAATATAACTGATTGATCATTAGTGTAAATTAGTGTAAAAGTAGATGTAAAAAAGATATTGAGACTCTAGAAAGAGTGCAGAGAAGAGCAACCAAGATAATTAGGAGACTGGAGGCTAAAATGTATGAAGAACAGCTGCAGGAACTGGGTATGTCTAATTTAATGAAAAGAAGGACTAGGGGAGACATGATAGCAGTGTTCCAATATCTCAGGAGCTGCAACAAAGAAGAGGGAGTCAAGCTATTCTCCAAAGCACCTGAGGGCAGGACAAGAAGCAAGGGATGGAAACTAATCAAGGAGAGAAGCAACTTAGAACTAAGGAGAAATTTCTTGACAGTTAGAACAATTAATCAGTGGAACAACTTGCCTCCAGAAGTTGTGAATGCTCCAACACTGGAAGTTTTTAAAACGATGTTGGATAACCATTTGTCTGAAGTGGTGTAGGGTTTCCTGCCTAAGCTGGGGGTTGGACTAGAAGACCTCCAAGGTCCCTTCCAACTCTGATATTCTATTCTTTTCTAGTACCAATAGCAGACAATACAGTATTTGTAGCTCAGGATTGATCTGTGGGGTCCTCGATGCTCTCTGAGCTTTTCATGAAACATCTGTAAGAAAACAACCAAGCTCAGAGAACACCAAGCACCTCGTGGTTAAAATTAGGCCATTTCAAAAGCATGCCCTTGGAAATTTCAAAGCAATTTCCAGAATTCCCCAGGCAGCACGCAATTATCTTTAGAATACTGGGAATGGAAATTGCCAAGATTGAGACTCACTGCTCTAGAGACAGTTTATCAGTTATAGGTCAAGCTGCACATGTTCTACAGGATTTTAAAAGTAGATTTCATGTTCTAAGCTGCGCAGACTCACCTTGCAGTGAGATGGTTGGTAAACAAATTTAAGAAAGAGAGAGAAAGTTATCTTCAGGTATATGTAAATATTGTACATTATTTATGATTCATTAGCAAGAACATACTGTAGGCTGTTCAAATTGGGGACAGGTCTACAGACAATTAGAAGCATCAATTGGAGAAGTGACAACATGGATGTCATACGGTCATGAGGTAACCTCTACCTTTTTCCCACTATGCATCTTGATGTTACTTAGAGTCTATGTACACCAGAGACAGAGCTTACATTGTGAAGTAACAAGGCTCACTTCATCCAAGAGCCGTGGTGGTGCAGTGGTTAGAGTGCAGTATTGCAGACTACTTCTGCTGCCTGCCGGCTGTCAGCAGTTTGGCAATTCAAATCTCACCAGGCTCAAGGTTGACTCCGCCTTCCATCCTTCTGAGGTCAGTAAAATGAAGATCCAGATTGTTGGGAGCAAGAGGCTGACTCTGTAAACAGCTTAGAGACGGATGTAAAGCACTGTGAAGCGGTGTATAGGTCTAAGTGCTATTGCTTTTGACAAAAATCATTGGATTCTGCATGTACTTGCTGCAATTACCTCCTGCCTGAACAAGACAAGAAGACCTCCAAGGTCCCTTCCAATTCTGTTATTCTGTTACTTCTTAAGTAATGAAGAGGTGAAGGTTTATGTGGGATACTTTTGCCATTCATTAGACAATTCACTTCACTAAATCTCAAGGAGATACCTTTCAAGGGATTTCTTTTCCTGGGCATTTTCGAACAGTACTTGCCACCAGGGTCTGATCTGAAGATATGATTGGAGAAATATCCAGCCAGTTTCTCTGCCTGCCAATTGGTCACAAACTTTGAAAGATCACTTGTACCAGTACCTTAGTAAAAGCATTAAATTAGGGAGAGCTAATTTACAGAGAGGAGTTGGTGCTGGTGATTGAGAGCTTAATCTTACAATCTTGATGAGACTTTGAAGTTGTTGCAAATCCATGACTTCACTCACATGCACAGCTTCTAGATCAGGGGTTCCCAACCTGGGGTGCGAGACGATATTCCAGGGGGTGCGAGAAAAGTCCAGGTAATTAATAGGATATTGGCTATATGTTGGCATTTTTATTTATTATGCAATGGATTAACTTTGTTTTCATTTTAGAGTTAAGTATCATTATTTAGTGGCCGTCACATACATAGCTGAAAAGATTCAATCCTACCATATATTTAACGTTGTCAGTAGTTCCTAAAGTCTAAATTTCAGGGGGTGCGAGGTTCGAGTGAAATTTCTTTAGGGGTGCGGGGCGAAAAAAAGGTTGGGAACCACTGCTCTAGATCATGAAAAACATGATCTTTGTCCTTGAGGTATCCCAAGGCAAATGGATCCTATCTTTGTATCATGTAACACCACTCCTGGGAGAGATACCCATTAGAGAGACCATGTGGGAGACAATGTGTCTTCTCCATTAATGAATTTTAGAGCGATCCACCTATCTTATAATGCTATAACCCCCGTGAGAATAAGAGTGCCTCAGAGCAGAAATGCCAATTTGATCAACCAGAACCACCCCATCTCTAACAGGGAAATGTAAAACAAGGTGTCTATCATGCCATGAGAAAAGAAGAGGACATTGTGCTGGCTTTCAGTGGGGATGAGACAGAACAGCACTTGTTGACAGAGGACAGCAAACTGCTTAAAATGACTTCATCCTGCAATGCAGTGAAGATGCTAACCAAGCCATGCTGTTATTGGAAAGCAATGGCTCTCTGGCCATTTTCATTCCACCAAGTAACTGGCAGGATGACTTTCCGTCTGTGTCCCCATGATGGTGCTTTTTTTCCTGCCCCCAGCCCATGCACGAGCAGGCTGAAGTCAACCTTAGTGGAAATGTTCTTAAAGTACGGTTTTCCTTCTTATTTCAAGACTAATAAAGGAGAATATTTGCAGCTCAGGATTGAAATGAGGGGTTCTTCGTATTCTCTGAGGTTCGTTGTTTTCTTGCAGATGTTTAATTATTTTCTTGCAGATGGATGGATAAGTACCCTCAAGGAATATGTTGATGAAGATTCTTAATCATTCAAGCAAAGGTGTTCAAAGGTTGAATCATGGCAACTGGACTAATTATTTGTAATTAGTTTGCATCATTTTGTTGCTCAATCAAGCAGCTTTCATCTTGGTGGGACCAGAGTTGGTACATTCCAACAACTCTTGGCTTAACAGCCTTGCTTCGACTGATGAACCTGCTTGGATGAGCAGAGAAATGTCTCAAACTAACAACAAAAAAATAGTCCAATCACCATGATTCAACCTTCAAATATCATCAAAGAAACGACTAGTTTCATTGTGGCACAATTTTGTAAAGATGTTTAAAAAGTAGGAGGGCAGTGTTGCAACCTGGTAGTATGGAAAACCGCAAGGCTAATGGGTTGATCACCATCCAGGCTGAGGTGCAAAGGAAACAGATAAACAGCAGCTCCTCTTCCCTCCCTTGCAAAACATAGGCAATATGAAATAATGATTTCACTTGCTATTGTATCTATTGTGCAATAAATGTAATGCAATTCCTAAATGCCAACAGATTTCCATTCATGCTATCTCCTTCTTTTGTAATAAAAAAACAGTCTTTTTACAGTTTCAGAAGTATGCTTTAATTAGCATAACATTTAAATTAGCAAATGGAATCTTAATTAGCTGAGGAAATAGACTTTTTGTCGGAATAGCTCACTAAAACAAATAAATTCTCTTTCCCCTTTCAAGAGCCATTTGCTTATGGCATGTTAAATGGCCTGGTATACCATAAACAATTTGAGACGAGTAATTAAATTAGAAAACATGCTGGCAGGACTACCTGCTTTTGAATTATGCAGAGTTCAGCAAGAAATTGCAAGCCTCTTGCCACTGTGGAAGGGACCAAACCCTTGTCTTCTGCCATGATACATTTATTTATATTGGGCTGCATGGCTCATGAACCCAAGCACAGCCTGATGATAGCAAGCTGACTACAACAGCTGGTTCTCAGAGCAATAAGATGTCAAGCAGCCATTTCCAAACAATCAGCTTGATGCAGCTTGTCCCACCTTTACTAAAGCTTCTTCTCTTGACACCAAAAGCATGTCTGGCCTAAAATCTTCTGGCCTAATCTATCTATATCTATATCTATATATCTATATATCTATATATCTATATATCTATATATCTATATATCTATATATCTATATATCTATATATCTATATGTCTATATGTCTATATATCTATTCTATCTATCTATCTATCTATCTATCTATCTATCTATCTATCTATCTATCTATCTATCTATCTATCTATCTATAGGCTTCTCATTTGAAAGTGAATTACTTGCTGGAACTCTTGTGTTGCTACTGCAACTTGTTCTGCTGCATCTTAATCTATCTATCTATCTATCTATCTATCTATCTATCTATCTATCTATCTATCTATCTATCTATCTATCTCTATCTATCTCTAGTTTTCTCTATCATCTATCTATCTATCTATCTATCTATCTATCTATCTCTATCTATCTATCTATCTATCTATCTATCTATCTATCTATCTATCTATCTATCTATCTATCTATCTATCTATCTATCGTGAAATACCACTCACGTTTCATCACAAAATCCCCAGAACTGTAAAGCCTACAAACTTAAAATTTGGCACGTATGTTCCTCTTGGCTTCTAGGTGCTCACTAAGAAAGGATTTTTCAAAATGACCATCAGAGAATTAGTATTTCGTATATTGTTATTAATACACTCTGATGCTAATATACTCCCCCTCCCCACCTGAAATCTGTTCCAAATGCAAAATACAAGCAGAGGAGTTTCAGTTTCACAGTAGCAACCAGCTTTCGTACAGAACAGTTGAGCTAAGCCACACCCAGGCTCCTTGCTGTCTCCTTCTTGCTCACACAGCAAATACTCTTTCACTTTCCAAACAGCCCTCAACTCTCACACAGGATGCTAGCCAGATGAATACAGATATAGATGGATCCTGGTAGGCAGAGGCAAAAAATTTTCCCCTTATTTTCCTCCCCCAAAACTAAGTCTGACCATATAGTTTTGTAGCAAAATACGGGTATCGAGCTAGTAAATCATACTAATCAGAACTCAGGAAGATTCTTATTTCCTGGGTTAAGTGTTTTCAGTTCAGGATGCCACAAGAATCTTTTGGTTTACTGGGTTGTCTTCTAACTTTAGTTGTTGTCAGGTGCAAGAAATCAAGAACAGGAATTGAGTTCAAAGCACTAAGTTATGAATACATAAGAAACTGGTCTACTAACAATCAAGGCCAACTGGTGCTAGATAAGGGTTAATGGAATTTATGGGACTGCTGGACTTACATCACTTGTGGTTGCACAATGATTCCAAACTGATGACCTGTTTTACCCCACCCTTGAGCACAGCCTGTTCATCTCTTACCGTTGTCCCACTGGAACCAAAAAAAGAAGACATGTCTTACTGTTTTTAATTAAAACTTTGTGATGTCCAATGGCCAACGGAGAAATCCTCCTGCATTTTTCTAGCAGTTTTCATTGCCTTTCGAAATCCATTCAAAGCATGTGCATACTCACACCCACTCCAACGCATCATGGTTGGAGCATGTTGGCCCTGCAATTATATTATCCTGGGAAAATCTATCTTTTCCCCTGGAGAAAGTTATTGAAATTAATCACTTGATTTCTCAAAAGGTCCAGATGTGATCATCATTAAAGAAAAAAAAAAGATTTGGGTTTAGTTCTTTGCATTACGAAGGGATATAGTACTTTTTAGAGTCTCCAAACAAATATAGGCCATTAGCCATGCCTTTTGGCCTACTCAAGTGATCTCTGGATTGTAAAGGCAGATTTACTGAGCACCTTACCAAGGTCAGTTGCACAAGGCTGAAGACTTAAGACTTAATTAGCCAGATGATATGCATCCCTACTTTGGAGCCAAATATTTTAATTGCAACATTAAAGCAGCTTTCTCCAAAGTTGGTATTCTCTAGATGTGCCTTCACTTCCTACCATTCTTAACAACGGTCATACTGGCTGATAGATTCTGGAAGTAGAAATCCAAACAAGTGAAGAACAAGCGCAATGGGGAAAGCTTTGTTACATGTTACAGTGAAACAATGGCTACACAATGAAGACACTTTGACATCGGTAGAAAATGGACAAAAAATATCAAAGTAATCACTTGGTATCAAATTATGGAATCATCCCTCACTCAACTAAGCTCCGCTTGTCTTGATTTTCTAGCACTATTGCCTGCTAAATCCTATTTTTAAAGAGTTACCCTTTTAAGTATAAATTGCTAGGCTGAATTCAGCTCTCTCTACATAGTCTCTAACAGCTAAATTGGTAAATGGAGGTTAAATGGATATTGTTTCAAGTGCAGCCATCAAAATGTGCTATCATTTCACATACTGGAGATGCTGCAACACATACGCTTTTGCAAAAACACATTATCACAAGCATGTATTTCTTTAATCAGTGGAACATGAAGTAATTGGTGAAACTAGCAAAATAAATGCCTCTGTGTATTAAATGCAGTCATTCCAATTTTGGAACTCTTATGGGGCACTAATAGGTCTTTCCATTTCTCCTGGATACAACCTGGAAAGGGCTTAAGTAAAAGTGAACTTTTCCCTAGATGTTTTTTGTAGTTCTTGACAGTAAAAATTGGATCGGTAAAACACTGCATGGACCAAGTAATGAATTGAATAAAGGTTCAATTGAATAAAAGTTCAGTACACTGAGATTCAATCCAAACGATACCCAACTGAATGGTATTAGCTCTACATCCCCACCAAGGAATTTATTTCAGAATTTCGGGATTGTCTTGCACTGAACACTTTTACTGAAAACATCAATATCACCTTGTGTTGCCTTGGACTGATTTTTTAAATTGGTTGGAAGCATTAAATCCAGTCAAGCTGATTTGATTTTCCAAATCTGTTTAAAACAAAGGGCTTTTGTACACCTGCAAAACATATTATGAATTGCCAAATTGATTCCAAAGCATCTGATCCATCAATTTCATCTGAATCATCAATCCAGTCCAGAAAGTCAGTAATGGATATTCGACAGAGCCATCTTCCAGTTTTCAAATTAAAGCATCACACAGCCACAAGAATTATATTATGTTACAGGCTGTCCAACTGCAAGCTTCAACTTGGAAGAAAAGAGGCAGAGACTGGAGATGGAGTCAAGCAAGTAATAAGTCTGGAGTCATTATGTTCCCCCAAGGAATTTAACTCCAATTCCTCTTAAATTTTATTAACTCTTATCTAGCGCCAAGTAAATGCTGACCATTAGTTGACTACATTTTTGTGTACAGACCTGAGCAAATAATTCATCTTAACTGGAACTTAATGTATGGTCCCGATTCTTCACAGTTGGTGTCAACTTGTAAAACATTCCTACACCTGTTGCCATAAGAAAGGGGGGGAACCTGAAGGAGCATATGGCAAATGAATTCAGAAGTACATTCCAAAACCTTATCTCAAAAAGATTGTACCTAAGCTACCAGAGCTTTTGCCCATGAAATTCCTTAATTGGAGAATGTGATTGATGACACTCAGCCAGTGAACGTGCTTAATTGGAGAATCTGATTTATGACACACCCAGGAGGCAGGTGGGAAACAGGGTTGCAGGTGACTGTAAATTACATATGCCAGAGTTGGCTTCATACAGGTCATGCCAGTATGTCACTCCTAATAAATCTTTTGCAGTTTTTTGAAGTCTGGCTCAAGGCTCATGATTTAATTAGGGCAATTGCTGGAATCCTGACACTCGGCACACTCAATTCAAAGGGGTGGCATTGTCCTTTAAAGTCCTAAATGATTTGAGGCAGGTTACTTGAAGTATGTCTTATGTCCTATATCTACCTAGCCTTAAGATCCCCTTTGGAAGCTCTCATCCAAACAGATTAGCTCAACAAGTTCTTTAAAACAAAAGAAGGAAAGGATTGTTCCAATAATAACAACAATCTCAATGAGGAACAATGACCAAGAAATCCTACAGCATCACATCAAGTGCCACATCAAGATCATTAGATCTTCTCAAGATTCTATAAGATGAGCAACATTAATTGTTTTTGGATTCCTTGCACTTACATTAAGACTCAATACTTTTGTGTCAGTAGCCAGTTTCACTTTATGTTTTAACTCTGATATGATTTTTATTTTTCCTCC
This sequence comes from Notechis scutatus, assembly GCF_049901735.1. Classification (NCBI taxonomy): domain Eukaryota; kingdom Metazoa; phylum Chordata; class Lepidosauria; order Squamata; family Elapidae; genus Notechis; species Notechis scutatus. The sequence goes on from NC_142015.1 coordinate 21,820,489, forward strand.
AATAACCCAGAGAATGGAGGTCACTGGGCAGCGTATAAATAATTTAAATAAATAAATAAGTATCCAAGTGGATCGGGATTCAATAGACTCATAAAGCATTCAGGTCGGAAACTTAGCATTTACAGTGGCCATCTACTTTATTTTGTTCTAGCCAGGGAGCAATAAAATTTTAATGGCTCCCAGTGGGTCGATTTGGAAAAGATGAAGACGCTATAAATCCAGCAACGTGTTTATGCCGAGCTTTAAAAACAAACTATTCCAATCAAACTTAGCAAAGCTGTCTGGCCCTTTCACAAAAGCGGGTGAGGCAGGGACAAATAGAAGGTGAAGAGAGAAGGCGGGAGTGATCATTGAAGGAGGGGAAGAGATAACTAGAATATTTAGCAATGGTGAGGGTAGATATGGTATGAATCCAGTCCAACTGTACAAGAAGGACAAGGCTGAATTTTTTTTAAATGAAAGCCCTGTTGTTTCCCAACCTTAGCCTTTTTTTTAAAAGATATATGGACTTCAACTCCCAGAATTCAGTGCTGGCTAGGGAATTCTGGGAGTTGAAGTCCAGAAGTCTGAAAATGGCTAAAGTTGGGAAACCCTAATTTATTTATCCATCCATCTATCCATCCATCTATCCATCCAGTTTGTCTTCCTGCCTCACTTCCTGCCCCTGGAGAGCTAAAGGTGACTTCCCTCACTTTATGCCCACAAAAAACTGCATGAGTCTTGAGTGACATAAATCAATTTTGGGGCTGTGTGGGACACCTATTTTTCTCTTTTTTTTGTCACAATTTTTTAATGTTTACTTAAAAGTTCTGCTACAATTGCTCTCTCTCTCTCTCTCTCTCTCTCTCTCTCTCTCTCTCTCTCTCTCTCTCACACACACACACACACACACACACACACACACACACACACAGATTGGTGTTTTGCCATACATGAGGGTTGCTGATCCTTGTGATGGATTCACTGGGTGGATAAAATCCAGTTCAAACATCTGGCTGACTGTGAAACCAATTGTCATCATAATAAAGATTACTACAAAAAGAAGACGGGGGTAACAGTATTAATTGAGGGACACATCTCAACAGCAAAGAATAGGGGGCTATACAACAATGACAACAGCAGCAACAAAAGGACATCTAATTAATTGTTTACTCCACCACATTTTCTCATTCTTATTCCTATCGGTGGTTAAATCCACATGAAGTAGACAACCTGCCACAATTCTATGCCTATAATATTGTGTGCAAAACATTGGCACTTAAAGTAAAATGCAAAGGTTAATGTTTTATTTCAAGTGACTGTTTGGGATTAATCTGCCATAAATGTGAATAAACCTGAGGATTTTAACTACATTTTAGGGGAACCTGTCCTCTGAATCCAATTAGACTTGAATGACTATGCAATCCTTCCATTCAAACACACAATAGTTTGCACTGAGATGATTACTATCATACTGACTGAGATTGTCATCACTCAGACTCTTATTATTTAGATGCCACATCTTATGTGCTAGTTGCATCCTCTTGGGTTTTGTCTTATGAGATGCTTATGACTTTATGTGCTAGTTGCATCCTCTTGGGTTTTGTCTTATGAGATGCTTATGACTTTGAGAGCTTTCCACAAGCATGACAAAAACAAGAGGGGGAATAAATCCATCAAATGACATTTCTGGCATTTAAGGACATTGCATCCTCCAGACAGATGTGCTTTGGGGGAATCACAACAGTGAGTTATAAATGAATAAAAGAAGAAACGAACCCCTCCCTACAAAAGCCGTGGAGAGTACTAGAAACTCAAATTTTGTTATCATTTGTACAGTAATTTAAGAGAGGCAAAGAGACAGAAGGGAAGGGACCGAAAAATTTCATCCTGACAATGGGATCCCATGCAAATTGTACTGTACTGCCTCTGACATTGGTCTGGTCCAATGCTTTTTACTCATGGATCAACTATTTTGAATCTTCTACCCTATTTTGGATTGCGCTTGGAAAATTAATTGTATTTCTGCAAAGATGGTGTTCCCCATTAATATTCTATTTTTCTGGCTTGATCGTGTTATGTTGGCTCTGTAAGCAACAATAGACCTGGTGTGACTACTGCAATGTCTCCACACCTAAATAATCACACACAGCCTGATTCATATACTTATCTCCTTGGCATCTGTTCTGTCCTAGACCTCCCAAGATCATGTTTGTCCTGATAAAACCCCTCTTATTTAGGTTAAAGGGAATTCCTCTCCAGCAAAGTCCCAGCAAACAGTCTTTCATGAGATTTCACAACTATAGACCTTTATCAGACTTGGAGAGTTGCCAGGCCAGTATCTTCCAAATGCCACGCTGTAGCAGCAAGTATTTGGCAAGAAGTCAGGAACAGATCTTCACTCTAATGAACTGAGCTAATTGTCCCCTGCAAACCCCACTCCCCTTTTGCTCCTCTTTATTCCCTATGGGAGGAGCCATTCACCATCCACCTGAGCTTTTACTCCCAAATCAACCCTTGTTCCTTAACTGTTCCTTTCTACTGGCAGCTCTGTGCATGCACACACTAGGAACAGGCTCCAGCTGTTCTTCTTCTGGATCTGTGACTCCAAAGGACGCAGAGCACTCGTCAGAGCCTTTCCCAGACTCCAGGACTGGTCCATGTTCCTCCCCAACCTCCTCACTGTCTGAGGCTGCCGCCAGCTCTGCTGTCCGCTGGTGGGCCACAAAAGCATCTTGGGTCATGTTTTCAAGAGCAGCAAATGTCTATGGAGGCTCTCAATCATCCAGGTCATGGTTGTCTCAAAGGTGCTTTACCCAAAGGCAACTGGACTTTCTTTGAAAACATTTGTCAGCTCCGGATGGAGTGGGAAGTTTCATAATTTTTGAGAGTCGGTTTAATATCAGTGTTCCAAGTAATAGATCCAGAGTAAGCAAAATTCCATGGCTGGTACATTCCTCAAAGAATAGCTTTATTGGAAATATCATATGGGCACAGATCTGGTGAAAACCGACCCTGAAGGGTCCTGTGGTTTTCACCTAATTAAAAGTTTTTCCCTCAATCCCAAACAATCAGTCACATGGCCCAATCAAGGCGGTGTCCATTGGTCTGGTGACATCACTCTTTCTTCCTCCAGCCAGGTGTGAGAACATCCTTGGTTCCCAAGAGAAAATATTTTATTTTGACTACACAACTTCCAGCTATCTTTAATCCTATCCCCCTCCCTATGCCTCAGCTCCGGTGTGGCTTTGGCCAGGCTAACTTCAGGGTTGACAACATTTGGCTGCTCATCCAAGAGGCTTCTTCAGTTCTGACAGTTCTTCTTCAGTCAGAAATGAAGAAGCTTCTTGGATGAGAAGTGAAATGTTTTCAAAGGAAAAACCAAGAAAGTCAGTTTCCTTCTGGAAAAAAAGTACTTTGGGACAAGAGTGCCAAATATTTTTGAAATGTTTGCCTGGAATTCTAACCCTGTCCTGCCAAAAGGCCTGATAGCATCTTCTTCATTTTCTGCTGGCTTAGCTGCTGAATTTGCTGACCAAAAGCTACACCTTTTGTGTTAAAACAGCTCCTGCTTGTCAGTGATGATATAGATGTACTGTAGGGGAAGGTAAAAAGTTATTACTTTCTAGCACAACAACTCAGACCTTAACAACAGATAATACCCATCATCCTATTATAGCTTCCTCACCTATTCCAGATTTATCTGAATTTCGGTTTTAAGGTTCCCTTAGATGTTGCTCTGGCTGGGAGCGATGGGAGCTGCAACTCTACATTTCTATGGGGTGTCAACATGACAATGGTTTTACAGCATTCAGTCTATGTCAGTCAAAAGAGAACTTAGGCTGATATCTGACCGATGGATAGAAGACTGAGGAGAGCCAACTGTAATAGTAGAAACTTCACTTGGATACAGCTAAGTATGGGAAAGTTACTTGCGTGAAATCACTGCCTAATATTGAGGACAAGACTTCTGCAACTTTGTGGCCTCCAAATTTCTCCCTCTTCCTCCTCCTCCTCCTCCTCCTCCTCCTCATCTTCTCACCCCCCATAATATCATTATTTGACCTTCTGTCCACTTCAGGTCTAAATGTCTTCTAAAGTGCTGAATAATTTAATCTTGACAATCCAAGCAAACGTGGTCTATGGTCAGAGCTGATGAAATTTGTAAGCAAAAACCAAAAGAGAGAATCTGTATAAAATGGTGTATCGTTGGCATCTGCCACCTGCGAGACTGGCTAAGATGTTTCCGAACCTCCAGCCAAATTGTTGGAAGTGTAACTGCGTCCAGGGAACATACTTTCATTTGTGGTGGACATGTCCATATGCCCGGAAGTTTTGGAGAAATATTAAAAATTGGATTCTAAAGATAACTAAACAAGATGTAAAATTTGAACCCGAAACCTTTTTGCTGGGTATCACAGATTTAAAAATGGAAAAAAAATTAATATTTAATCTTGCACATTATAACGGCAGCCAGAATAAGCTATGCACAAAATTGGAAACTGTCTACTGTCCCTTCAGAGGAGATGGTCATTAAAAAAAATTCACAAGTAGGCAGAGATGGATAACCTAACTAAATTATTAAAAAACAACAAAGATAGTGACTACTATAAAATTTGGAATTGTTGGTATGAATGGTTAAAGAAAAAGCAATATTTGACAACTAGATAAGTTATGAAACTATGGAAGACGTGCATTTAATCATAAAGTATTCTGGGAAATTAAAACATTAAAAGAACAAGGAAGGTATTGTAACAAGGCAGATCACATTAATGTTAGGGGTGAAAAAAAAGTGTAACCAATGCTCAATATCTGCTGCAAAATGTATATATGTGTATATATGTGTGTGTGTGTGTGTGTGTGTGTGTATGTTTATATCTATATATGTGTGTGTGTGTGTGTTTATATGTTTGTTTGTTTTTTTTAAATGTTTTAAATATATTAATCTTAAAAAAAAACTTCATTTTAAAAATAAAAGAAAGAAATTTGTCAGCAAAAACCAGTTGAGGAAGACAGATATAAATTTTGAACCAACCCTATGCCAAAATATAAAAATGTGTTGCTGGTCATCCAGAACTCACCTGGGTTGAAACTGGTTCAGACCTGGATGTGAGATTACTAGGTCCATCAACTAGACTGAGAAATTAAGCAAAAATATCCCAGAAGACCAAGTCAAACCATTTCCATATTGCTGCCAAGAAAGTATGTGGATGTCTCCAAAATTAATCTTGATTTAAGTAAGAGGTTTTTTTTTTCAAACACAGTTGTTTAGTAGGTTGGAGAACTTTTAAACTGTAGGAGACAACTGAAAAAAGAAATTTCCTTCTACTTCTCCCAGTTTTTGCCTTCGAGGTCCTGGGTCATCTATTTTAATTGTCATTTCTACATAAGTGTCAAGCTACATTTCTCAAAGCTAACTTTTCTTATGATATACTACTGCAACATATTATCTGTAGTACCAAATGTTAGGTGGTGAGGGAGGGAGGGAAACTTTCACACCAATAATCCAGCTGGATATGCTACATCCCAGAAACTGCTGGAAGACTAAAATACAGTATCACTTTCCCCATTGGGGAATTTATGTGCTGTGTTCCATAGCAGAATAGCTATCTATATCTTAGACAAATTATCCCTGAGATGCTACTTGGTGGTGGTGGGGCCACAACTGGGGCTTACTGTCACTCTTGATGCTCTGTGTCCTGCTGCTCGAACAACGAGAACTAGTTTTGAAATGCCGTTCTCCACTGGGCCTGTTCCTTTCTTGCTGCATTCACAAGGTGCATGTCTGGAACAAATTAAATGCCAACCAGCTTATCTTCCTTTCCTGTAGCATTCCATCAACTGCAGAGACAAATGTGGCCCCATTTCGCTGCTTTCCCTCCTCTTCCTCCTCCTCCTCCTCCCTATATATTAAGTTTGCAAGTTTCAATGGATTTCCCTACAGAACAGCGCAAGGAAAAAGTTTACAGTTTCCACTGATTTACACCAGTCAACCTGCAATTATGCATCACACTCTCTGTTCAAACTACAGGCATCAATGCAATTTTGAATCATAGCTGCACTATGGAGACATCTTAATTGTGCATCTTTTTTTAAGCATGAATCTAAATTAATGGAGTTCTGAAATGTAAATTGTGCATGGCATTGCAAATTAAGTTATTGCACTATTATTATTATTACTATTACTGTTATTACTCCTGCAGATTCATCAATATCTTCCCTGTTATGGAAATCTAATATACAATAGCAGATAATGTGTTTTTCATTTCAGATGCACAGTAGGACAATATTGATATTAGGAGAATTCCATTTTTTTCTATTCCTCCTCCTCCTCTCCCCCCCCCACTCCCCATAAAATCATTCTTTGTCCATTGCATTTCTTCTGTCCATTGCATTTCCAAAAGTCTTCTAAAGTGTTAGATAATTAAGCAGATCTTTATAATCTTAGCTTGGTTATTAATAGTATTTTTCTATTATTTTCGGGGGAGGGGTTCTGTATTTTACTAGGAGTGGCAGCTACATGCGTTGCAGAAAAAAGGAAATACTGTGAGAACCAGCACTCTCCACCTGTAATGTTAAGCAAGTAAATACATCCAAGACAGTCATTTAATATGACAAAACCAGAGAAGAATGGCTATTTAAGCATTACTCTATATATACCACGTCTCTATCAATTTTGCAAGTATTCACTTAGTCACAATTCTGTCCCATCCAATTTCAGTATCATCTTCCATTAAAAGAAAAGATAATGAATCATGCAAATTTGCATATGTTTTCTAGATTCAGTTTTTCCCTAACACATATTTTGTATCCTTCCCTTCCTAATTTATCTATTTTTGTATATCTGAGCTGAAAATTGTGTCACAACATTCAAAGGAGGGTGGGGTATGAAAGATAGCTCCATGACAGTTTACATCTCAGTCTGGGAATTAATGCATATTAATCTGGGAACAAGATGGGCAGGCAAAATAGAATTCTGCCTATTTCGTAGGAGAGAAAGAGAACACATTGCAGAACTGCTAGTTGGATGTGATGCATTTTGCAAACCAAGCCAGAATTGTTTAGTAGGTTGGAAAACTTTTAACTATGGAAGACGACTGAGAAAGGTCAGTCCGAGAGGATGAGTAATGGGTTCTTTAAAACACCATAGGAAAAAAAAATACTCTGGAGTCACTGTTCTTGTTCTAGTTCAATTTTTAAACGAAAAAGCCTGTGCTCTGCTATGCCTCTAACAAGTTGGCTATTTTCAGAAGAAAAGGCAATATTTCTAAAGAGAAGGTTGAAATCTAAAGCTACAAGGAGGTGGGTCTCATTCACTGCAGAAGGTTGAAGAAAAAAGGAGGTGAAAGGAGGAATGGAAAGCAGAAACAAGCTTTTGAAAGGGAAATACAGGTAGTTCTTGACTTACAACAATTCATTAGTGACTTTTCAAAGTGGCAATGGAACTGAAAAAATGAACTGTGGCAAGAAAGGTCATAAAATGGAGCACAAATCCAACTGCCCCACTTGGCAACAGAAATTTTGGGCTCAATTGTGGTCTTAAGGACTACCTATCCGATCACTCATCAGTTACCCTAAAGCAGGGGTCCCCAACCACCAGGCCCTGGACTGGTATCGGTCCGTGGATCATTTTCTACCGGGCCGCAAAGAATGAAAGTAGGGCCTATTTTGCTTGGGCGCCGCCATCTTGTTTCGACGGCGCTTGAGAAAGTGCTTCCGGGTGAGCTTGTCGGTCGTCTGTTGGAAAGTGGCATTTGGGTGCTGAAGGAATCCTCGCGCCTTAGTTTCATCGAAGGGGGGGGCGGCTTTGAACGAAGAGCCGTCCCGATGGCGGTAGAGTCCTGCGTTACTCAGGAGGAGATTAAGAAAGAGCCTGAAAAGCCCATAGACCACAAGAAGGTACAAAGGAGGAGTTGAAGGTGGCAGGGAGAAGCAGGGGACGGCTGGCTGGCCGGTCGCTCGGCTCGCCTTGCCTTGGTTGTGCGTGCTGATGCCGGTACCGGTCCGTGGATCATTTTGTACTGGGCTGCAAAGAATGAATAATTGTGAAACTGGTCCCTGGTACAAAAAAGTTTGGGGACCACTGCCCTAGAGCACAACAGGGGCTGATAGCAATAACAATAGCGCTTATACTTATATACCGCTTCACAGTGCTTTACGATCTCGAAGCAGTTTGCAGAGTTAGCCTCTTGCCCCCAACAATCTGGGTCCTTGTTTTATCAATCTCAGAAGGATGGAAGGCTGAGTCAACCTTGAGCCGGTGAGGATCAAGCTGCCAAACTGCTGGCAGCTGGCAGTCAGCAGAAGTAGCCTGCAGTACTGCATTCTAACCACTGCGCCACCACTACCAAACACACTGCGGCCAATCTCCAGAAAGTTAAGCAGAGTTGGACACGATTAATATTTCAAGGCAAGCTTTCCAGGACCTTCCAAAAACATAGATAAGAATGGAAGTGAAACACACACCTGCACACACAAACCCACAAAACCCTGGAGGAAGGCAATAGGAAGGCACTTGAACAATTTTGCCAGAAAAAGATGATAATGGCCACAAAGTAGCCAGCAATTGAGTTCACTTAAAAAGAGATCATCTGTTATTATCAAAAGTTGGACCTGAGCACAATTCTTCAGCTGTAGAAAATACTGGTTTTTGCAAGCCAGATGGAAACAAATCTACTTTTTTTTTTTTTTTGCTCTCCTTTCCCTAACAGCAAGTTTGCCATAAACTATGTCCTCTAAAGAAGAGATGCTCTTCTTATATATGTAGGCAGGATATAAATCCCTTGACTTTTAGAACTTGGATGCTATTCGAGGTGGATCAGGAGGTCTTAACAAAAATTCTGCTGATGTGAAATAACCTCAGCTAATTTTCTTGGCAGGCAATTGTCCAAAAAAATGATTCATGAGCTGACTGCAAGGAGTTTTCCTCCATATGCTTCAGCTTTGGGGATAAGGAACCCCAATGAGTCAGCCAATATCAAGAAGGCCTTGTCATTCCTCATTTTCATTTAGGAAGCTTCCAACAGGGCCAACAAAGTTTATTTAAAATGATAATAAAACTAAACCAATGCCTTAAAATGCAATATAAGCAACTAGCAGTGGTTAGAGTGCAGTACTGAAGGCTGCTACTGCTGACTGCCGTCTGCCTACAATTTGGCAGTTCAAATCTCACCAGGTTCAAGGTTGACTCAGCCTTCCATCCTTCCTAGGTGGGTAAAATGAGAACCAAAATTGTTGGGGGCAATAGGCTGACTCTGTAAACCGCTTAGAGACGGCTGGAAACAGAGGTGGCATTCAGCCAGTTCTGACCAATTCTAGAGAATTGGTAGCAGAAATGTTGAGTAGTTCGGAGAACCGGCAAATACCGCCTCTGACTGGCCCCGCCCCCAAGGGAAAGTGAATTTCCCTTCTCCATTGACTTTGGTTGTCAGAAGGTCGCAGAAGTTGATCCCATGACTGTCGCAAGTGTCAGTCAGTCGCCAAATACCCGAATTTTGATCATATGACTGTATGGGGATGCTTCAACAGTCGTAAGCGTGAAAAATGGTCATAAGTCACTTTTTCCAGTATTGCTGTAACTTTGAATGGTCATTAAATGAACTGTTATAAATTGAGGACTACCTGTAATTCAAGTTTGCTCTTCTGTACCCTCAAGAATGTTATTTGAATGCCATAAAGCTGTTCCTAGATCTGAGATGAAAGACTTGAGACATATGTCTGTTCAGAGGATGTTGAAAATCATTCTCTTGCTTGGTTCTCTAAGCATTCACGGCTACTTCTCTCCTGATCTTAGGTGAGGCAATGCTAGCAAGAAGAAATATTTTTCTCAATTGGTGTAGGTTTGAAACAATCTGTCACTAACAAGGGATGTGGAAATTACTTCCTGCAGACAGCAAAATTTTAAAGAGTTGGAGAACAGCAGTACATTTTTAAAGAGAAAAGAGAAAGAGAGGAGAGAGAGAGAGAGAGGAGAAATTGACAGAGAGAAAGGAGAGACAGAGAGAGAGAGAGGAGAGAGAGAGAAAGAGAGAGGAGGAAGAGACACAGAGAGAGGAGAAACAGAGAGAGAGAGAGGAGAGAGACACAGAGGAGAGACAGAGAGAGGAGTGGGGGAGAGACAGAGGGGAGAGAGGGGAGAAAGAGAAAGACAGAGAAAGAGGAGAGAGAGAGAGAGAGAGAGAGAGAGAGAGAGAGAGAGAGAGAGACAGAGAGAGAGGGGGAGAAAGAGAGAGAGAGGGGAGAGAGAGAGAGGAGAAATTGACAGAGAGAAAGGAGAGACAGAGAGAGGAGAGAGAGAGAGAGAAAGAGAGAGGAGGAAGAGACACAGAGAGAGGAGAAACAGAGAGAGAGAGAGGGAGAGACACAGAGGAGAGACAGAGAGAGGAGTGGGGGGAGAGACAGAGGGGAGAGAGGGAGAAAGAGAAAGACAGAGAAAGAAAGAAAGAGAGAGAGAGAGAGAGAGAGAGAGAGAGAGAGAGAGAGAGAGAGAGAGAGAGAGAGAGAGAATTTACTCAACAAAAGAGAAGTTCACACCAAGATTGACCCAATGGCTATAGAGCTGCCTTAGTGATGATAAGAAAAATAGTTGGGAATATATATATTTTTAGTTACATTGGATTAGCGAGGAATGAATTTTTTCCCTAGGTCCTCTCTTGAAAAAGTACAGTCTATAGGCTGCAGGCTGTTCCAATGAGAGGTAATAATTGAATTTGTTTCCATTTAATTTGGAGGGCCTTTAATTAAAAGCCAGGCCTGTGTGTGCACGGAGATAAAGCCGAACGCACAAGGCTGGGGGTAATTTGGGTGCCAAATGCAATAATTAATTGTAAATGTGGAAGTCAGGAGGCAGGCTCTATCTCCCCGCAATCAGCAAACTGCACCGGCCATCCAAATGGAAATACGCTCTTGCAGAGCTGCAGAAATCCTTAAGTGATTTTTGAAGCCTTAATAGCAATTATACAGTAGTGTGGAGGTTAATTTGCAGAGTTCATTAATCAGAGAAATAAACAAGTCAGCGATCGCCAAGAAAGAGGGGGAGCCCGACAAACTGAATTACAAGGGGAGGGTGGGGGGAGCAAAAAAGGAAGCCGGGGTTGGCTCCACTGGGGTGACTAAGTGGAAAGAGAATTGGAAGAATTGATTTGGGATCTTCTCGGGTCTCGATGACTCCAACACTTCCTGACAGAGAAACAGTGGATCTTAGGAGTTTTAAGGAAGTGAGGATTGATACAAAATAAATACTAACTAAATATCCCAAAGCTCTGATGCCACTGGATTAGTAGTTTACAAGTCACTCAAGGCAGCAAACCTACATAAAACTCCTCCCGCTTGTATTTTTACCTCAATAACCACAATAACAACTGTGTGAGGTGGGTGTGGGCTGAGAGAAACTGACTAGTCCATAATCACCCAACCAGCTTTCACTCCTAAGATGGAACTAACACTCACCATCTCCTGGAGAACAGGACAAGAAACAATGGTTGGAAACTGATCGAAGAAAGAAGCAGCCTGGAATTAAGGAGAAACTTCTTAACAGTGGGGACAATTAACCAGTGGAACAGCTGGCCTCCAGAAATTGTGGTTGCTTCATCACTGGAGGCTTTTAAGAAGAGACTGGACAGTCACTTAGTGAAATAGTATAGGTTCTCTCCTACTTAAGCGGGGGGGGGGAGCGGGGGGCTGGACTAGAAGACCTCCAAGGTCCCTTCCAGCTCATTCATTCTATTCTACCCTGGTGATTGGCCCAAAGTCAACCAACCAGCTTTCATGCCTCAAACGGGGCTAGAATTTATTCTCTCCTGGTTTCAAAGCCAGCACTTTAATCACTATCCCAAACTGACAATCCATCAATCATTTATCCAGTACTAGAAACTGGAGTTGACTAGATCTTTTGTGACTACCCTGAAGAGGGACCATGTACTGGGTTCTAGGGTGTATATAGGCTCATATAGGGCATATATATGGAGCCTCAGCGGCACAGTGGTTAGAGTGCAGTACTGCAAGCTATTCCCACTGCAATTTGGCAGATCGAATCCCACCAGGCTCAAGGTTGACTCAGCCTTCCATCCTTCTGAGTTGCGGTGGCGCACTGGTCAGAGTACAGTACTGCAGGCTACTTCTGCTGCCTGCCAGTTGCCTGCAATTTGGCAGTTTGAATCTCACCAGGCTCAAGGTTGACTCAGCCTTCCATCCTTCCGAGGTGGGTAAAATGAGGACCCAGATTGTTGGGGGGAATAGGCTGACTCTGTAAACTGCTTAGAGAGGGTTGTAAATCACTATAAAGCAGTATATAAGTCTAAGTGCTATTACTATTACTATATATAGGCTTATATAAGGGTGTATATAGGTTATAGGTTTATCTGGTTTTTAAAGCAAGGAAAGGAAAATTCAAGGAAAAGGATTTGGTCTAATCGGATGGGGCGAACCTTAGGCCTAGACATTAGGATGAATTTTAATAATTTTGAATCACAAGACCTGTAGCAACATATACGGTATATTGGCTCCCACACAATATCATACCTTGCAAATATTATTATTGGAGGTGTGTAGACTGTCACGCAGATTGTCAAGTGTGAAGTGCAGATTGGCCTCGAAAACAGAGAGGCCTGCCTTCACATCACTTCTCTTGACATACTTTTTTTTTTATACAAACTCTGCTAGCTCATTAATTAGGGAAATCTTCTTAGCCATTTTTTTTTCCTTTTAATCAATTCATTTAACTGATTAATCATCTAATCATTGCAACTGAGAAAAATCATATTTTTCTGAAAAGGAAAAAAAAAAGCTGAAAAGAGAAAATATCCTTGTCAGCACCTGTTGAGATTGATGTCTGAATTTGGATTTATTAATCAAACCACTCTTTGTGTTCTCTTCCGGCGGCTGTTTTCTTACTTCTGAACTCAAGGTTCCACTTACAACATTACCAAGTGTAAATTTACACATTGGATAGTTTGTTCTGTTGATCCCGACAATAGGACCTCAGCCAACAGGGAGGAAAAGAAGAAATCTTTGTTTATTCATTACAGAGAGACCTTGCCTTGCAATCATTCGTTCGGTAACCATTTAAAGTTACAACAGCACTAAAAAGTCACTTGTGACCGTTTGTCACAGTTACGATCATTGTAGCATCCCCATGATTGCGTGATCAAAATTTGGATGCTTGGCAATTGGTTCATATTTATGATGTTGGGGTGTCCTGTGTCCACCCTGAAGCTGACCTGATTGAAGACATTTTGGATGCTCCAGTGTTGCCACACTGGAGATGAGGGATACAGAGGGGGGATTTTAGATAGCTGGGACTTTGTAGCCAAAACAAAATACCTTCTCTTGGGAACCAAGAACATGCTCACACCTGGTACGGGGAAGGCAGAGCGATGTCACCCGGCAACCAGACAGCACCGTGATTGGACCATGGGACTGATTGTTTTGAGAAAGTGACAAACTCTTACTTTTAATTAGGTGAAAAACGTGGGAACTTTCAGAGTCGGTTTTCCCCAGGTACGTGCCAATACGATATATCCAATAAAGCTATTCTTTGAGGAACCTACCTGCCTCGGAGTTTTGCTTTCTATGGGTTTATTTTTTGCATGCCTGGGATCATATAATCAGCTTTTGTGATCTTCTGACAAGCAAAGACAATGGGGAAGCCAGATTCACTTAACAACCATGTTACTAATTTAACAACTGCAGTCACTTACAACTGCAGTGACGTAGAAATTTGATAAGATCAAGCATGATCATAAGCTGAAGATTATCTGTATTGTCTTAACTATGATGCTGTTACAGTTTGCACCTTGTTCTAAAATCTGGTTCGCTTCATCATAGCTTATGGAATAAGGCAGAATTGGTTGGATCGCCCAACGTACTAAATTATAAGCACTGGCTTGCAGTATGGAATAGCTGGGTTCCCAGATCATATTAAGCCATAATTGGGTTTGTTTGAGGCTTAGCATGTTGTATAAATTCATCTGGTACATTATCTTTCCCTATCTCTGGTTCTATAGCAGTATATCCTTCAAAGCACAAAACGGCTTCTGTTCCTTCTCCTCTTGCTCCGTATCTAGACATTGATAGTTCTCTGAGTCTTAAACTTTTCTACCTACTTGAACTGTGCTTAATTAAACATTGTAATTAAGGCTTACAAGAATGATTGCACCTGTCAGCCTGTAAAAAGGAAGCTAATAGAAGTTCCATTTATCCAGTGCAATGAATAGTCTAAGGATGTACAGCTGGCAAGTGACAAGTATACTGACTGATGAAATGGAAGGTACTTAGGGCCAACACGACTTCAGTTGGATTTTTCAGAGAGTGATATCTTCCTTAAAAATATTAAGATTTGTCCAGGTTCAACTGGATGATTGTCTTGGCGTGTTCAGGTCTTTTCCCGTTTAAAATTGAGAATATCTTACCCAGGTCATTACAACACAGGAGGCTGATAGACAAACAGCCAATACCTCAGCCACACGTGATCTTAAGAAAAAGCCAGCCAATCTGCAAACATCAACTCCATCAACCAATCAAGAAATGACAATACAGCCAACCTCCCCACCAGTATATATAGCGAGACGGCAGCTCCGATCACACTTTGCTCGCACAAGCATGAAGCCGAAAGCACCAGCCTGAAGATGGCAAGTGGGACCTCGTCAAAACATTGCCACGATCTCTTAATCTTACACGGGAAAAAGGGAAAAGATCCGAACATGCCAAGACCTGTGTGTGTGTGTGTGTGTGTGTGTGTGTGTGTGTGTATTCTTAAGTTTTTGGTACCACATATTGTATTCAGCTTTGTTCGGGTATTTTCCCATGTCATTGTAGTTGTGCTTTTAAAGTTGTAGCACATTTGGCAGAATCTCATCTGCCATCCTCAGGCTTCTGTATTGTGTTCGTCTGTGAGTCAGGACTTTCACAGCCTGACTCACAGACAAACACAATACAGAAGCCTGAGGATGGCAGATGAGATTCTGCACTGCTACAACTTAAAGCACAACTACAACTGACGGGGAAAATACCCAAGCAAAGCTGAATACCTACCACCACACACACACACACACACACACACACACACACACACACACACACATATATATATATATATATATATATATATATATATATATATATATATATATATATATATATATATATTCATTCAAGGGAGGTAAAATTTGCACATAAAGTAGAGAATATGGGAGAAAGACATACTGTAAATGTTCTATGTTCTATGAAATCCATAAAGACAGCAGAGTTAAGTTACCCAAAGAGACCTCATTAAAACTCTAAGTTTACAACCTGAAGAAAAGGATTCTATTGAAACCAAGTGAATTGGTCCAAGATATAAAACATATTCACATACATCAGGAAGAAGTTAAAAGTTCTAAGACAAGAAAGTTCTCCATTTGTTAATTAGCTACCATAATGAGAAGAAGCCAGACAGATTTGCCTCAGGTGTGAGTTTCATAGAGAAATAAGTTGATAATAGCAATAGCACTTAGACTTATATACTGCTTTATAGTGCTTTCCAGCCTTCTCTAAGCAGTTTGCAGAGTCAGCCTCTTGCCCCCAACAATCTGGGTCTTCATTTTACCCACCTTGGAAGGATGGAAGGATGAGTCAACCTGGAGCCGGGTGGGATTTGAACTGCCAAATAGTAGGCAGCTGGCTGCAGAAGTATCTTGCAATACTGCACTCTAACCACTGTGCCACAGAGGCTCCTTTAATGATTAGATCATGAAGGAGAACAACCTGGGAATGTTCCAGCTTTGACCTTGGATGAGGTAACACTTCTGTCTTCATGATTGGGACACAATCTGGATGTCTATGGAGATTCTCAGTCATCCAGGTCATGGTTGTCCCAAAGGTTCTTTTTCGAAAGGCAATTGGACTTTGTCTTTCCTTGAAGATGTTTTGCTTCTCCTCCAAGAAGCTTCTTCAGTTCAATTCAGTTGACAACGGAGGCAAGAAAGGTTGTAAAATGGGGGCAAAATTCACTTCACAAATGTCTCACTTAACAACAGACATTTTGGGCTGACTTGTGGTCATAAATCAGGGATTAAGTGTATTGGAAGATTCACAATTGCTGGAGTGAAGAAAGTTGCAGCTGAAAGCAGTTCCCTCTATAATCCAAATTTTACCACCCAGTCCACCTACATATTGTGCAAATTTGCCAACTTATAAGTCCAGTTGCAGAATGTAGGCATAGAAATTTCAGCCTCACTGAATGAGATTGAACACTTGACTTCTCCATTAGCTTGAATAAAAGCAACTGTTCACAATTGCTTGAGACTCATTACAGCCTATATTTAAATTCTTTGCAATGCACACACACACACACTTTCCGAAACTATGGTTAGAATATATTTTTAATGACACTGAGCAGAATTTATTTTCTTCCACTGAGCAGGGGTGGGTGAAAAAGAAAACTGGCTTTCTGAAAAGAAAAGGAAAGAGGAGGGGGAAAATGAGCTATCGATTTTGCTTAGGGTCAGAATAAAATATTGCTGGAGTGGATGTTGAAAATCCCCAGCCACAGATTATTTCTAGAGTGACAGGCTTCAGTAAAGAAGCTGCATTTTTGCCCCTGGTGAAATAAAACAAAATAAATGAAAGATGGGCTTCATTTTTTAAAACAATCTATCTCATTTTTTTCCTTGAAAGTTGATCCTTACAGTGGATATGGCCAGCATTTCACAAAAGTTCCTTCATCTCCTTGCCAGCAAGTAGTGTCTCCTATGGGCCAAATTTTCTCGAGATCCATACCACTCTTTTTAGAGAAATCAAAGGTCCAGACCAACACTTAGAACCATACAACATTGTTATACATATATCTTTTCAAAACGAAGAGATTTTAAAAACCTTTGCCAGACCAATTCTTGAATACAGCCCGTCTGCCTGGAACCCACACTGTATATCAGAGGTTAACACAATTGAGCAGGTTCAGAGGTATTTCTCGAGAAAAGGTCTCCAAGCCTCCACTCACAATAGAATTCCCTATGCCTCCATGCTCAATATTCTGGACCTGGACAATCTGGAACTGTCTTACCTGTCAACGACTTCTTCAGCTTCAACCACAATAATACACGGGCAAACAACCAATGCAAACTCAAGCTAAACCATTCCAAACTCGATTGCAGGAAATACGACAATTCAGCAACAGAGTGGTCGATGCCTGGAACACCCTACTTGACTCTGTTGTTACAGCCTCAACCCCTCACAGCTTCAACCTCAAACTATCTACTGTGGACCTCACCCCATTCCTAAGAGGTCCTTAGAGGGGGTGTGCAAAAGTGCACCAGTGGGCCTACTGTCCCTGTCTTACTGTCCCCATTTATCTGTATTTACTCCCTTTGTTCTTGTTTATGTTCATACTTGTTATCTTGTACATGTTTGACAAACAAACAAACAAATAAATAAAATTCTATAGATCTATAGATCTGTGGTGCTTCTCCAGCTGTTATTCCAAATGAAAGGTTAAAATTATATATACATATATACAGTATATGGTATTCAGCTTTGTTTGGGTATTTTCCCACGTCATTATAGTTGTGCTTTTAAAGTTGTAGCAACATTTTGGCATATCTATATCTATATCTATATCTATATCTATATCTATATCTATATCTATGTCTATGTCTATGTCTATGTCTATGTCTATGTCTATGTCTATGTCTATGTCTATGTCTATATCTATATCTATATATGTAGGTCTAGATGTGTTCAGGTCTTTTCCTGTGTAAGATTAAGAGTATCTTGGTGACGTTTCTGCGAGGTCCCACTTACTGCTCGCACTGGCACGAAGCTGAAAGCACCAGCCTGAGGATGGTGAGTGGGACCTCGCCAAAACGTTGCCAAGATACTCTTAATCTTACACAGGAAAAGACCCGAACACACCTAGACCTACATACCTGTACCTGTGAAAATCTACAAATATATATATATATATATATATATATATATATATATATATATATATATATATATATATATATATATATATATATATATATATACTTTTTCACTGTGAATTATTGATATGTGTTTATGCTGGGGGTTGCACTAAGGGAGGCTCAGCCAATCTCATTGTACGCATGTTGTACATTGACAATAAAGGTTGAATTGAATTGAATTGTATTAAGATTTAATAATCAAATAATTTTGATTATCTTTAATTATGGATTTTAAGTTCCTTTTATGTTATGTAATTGCTCTGCTGTTTTCCAACCTCCATATTTATAACTGCATAGAATTGGATTTAATTAGCTTGGTACAAACAGTTGGATTTGGATTCAGTAAATTGTATTATTATTATTACCTTTATTGTCAGAGTACAACATGTGTACAATGAGATTGGCTGAGCCTCCCTTCATGCACCCCTCCCCCAACACAACTCACAGTTGATTCATATATATATGAATTCAGCCCTTTGCAGAAACATATGGATTAGGGTCTGTTGAACTCAATGGGATTGCTTGTTCCTAGCTGAACACCGAGACATTAAAGAGTTCAGTTTTACAGAATTCACTCAAAGCTATGGACTGTATAAAAAAAAAAAAAGCTTTAATTGCAAGAACCCTTGTAACCCAATCCCTCTCGTTTCAATAAATCTTGCTAAAGAGAACTCTATGAAAGGAAAAGAATCACTTTAGGCAGCTGCTGAAGAGCCTAATAGAAATAAATGAAACTATATTTCATCTTGTTGCTCCGAGCATCCTATCTTGACTCACAATGGAGTCAAGTTTTCATGCAACCAACTTTCTCAGCCTTACTTGAAAGTTGCAAAACTTCGTCTTGATACTTTTTTCTATGAGGTCTGCATTACCTACAAATACAGCCTCAGTTCCCTCAATTTCAGTGGAAAATTAACTTTCCTTCTCTATTCACTGGAACTTCAAAGCAAATCTCTTTTGGCTGGAGTACGTTTAATATTAAGAAAATCCTTTTCCAACTTACCTTGCGTTTATGAAGGTGGAGGAGCAGGATTTTATGGTTTAAGTCCATGCTGTCTAGATGATTTGGATTTCTATCAACCCAGGCAAAGCATCAAATTGCAAAGGATTATAGAAGTTGAAGTTCAAACACAAGGATGGAATAGTCCATCAGGTATTTTATTCTAGACACAGCTACCAGATATAGGCTGTGAAATTCTAGAAAGTTGCTTAAATGGTGACAAAGAACTAAGAAATTGATTGTATCTGACTGTTGCTATCTAGAGAACATCTGGATTTGGGTAGCCCAGATCTGGTAATTTGATTATTAATACCCTAAACCAGGGGTGTCCAACCTTGGCAACTTTAAGACTTGTGGACTTCAACTCCCAGAATTCCTCAGCCAGCTTTGCTGGCTGAGGAATTCTAGGAGTTGAAGTCCACAAATCTTAAAGTTGCCAAGGTTGGACACCCCTGCCCTAAACCATGGGTCTCCTACCTGGACAACTTTAAGACCTGTGGACTATGCTGGCTGGGAAATTCTGGGAGTTGAAGTCCATAAGACTTAAAGTTGCCAAGATTGGACACCCCTAGTTTAAACCAAAGTGGAAACAAAGCTTGGTGGGGTGGTTAAGGTGCTGGCATACAAATTGAGAGAATGCGAGTTTCAGTCTGGCCTTAGGCCCAAGTCCGTCTGGGTGACGTTGGGCCATTCTCTTTCTCTCTCTCCCAAACCTCCAAAGGAGGCAATGGCAAACCATTTCCAAAACTTTGCCTAGAAAACTCCAGTCAGTTGCCAGGAGACTACGTTGACTTGGAGATACAAACACACACACAAAAAAGAGTCCCTATGGGTAAAATTAACTATTTCAGACATTTTTAGCGATGTGACAGTGGCTGAAATCTCCACACACACACCCCAAGTCCTCTCAGAGTAAGAGGCTGAAGTGTAGAGTGGTTAAGAGAGCAAAAGAATCCATTACAAAGGTCCCTGCCAGAGTCCAGCAAGAGGAGACATGCCTTGTGAGCGGTAATTAGCTGCCGCTCCCAAGCTAGGCCCACCATTGCTTTCCTAGCCAGGGAGGATGGAAGGCTGACATACCATCACCACCACCACCACCATTGTGCCATTATCTTCGCCATCACCACCACCACCATCATCCTAGATCTAGTTTGGCTGACCATAGGCCCTCCAATTTTATTAGTAGCAGACTAGAGCCTGTTTATTGGCTGAATCAACAGTTCTGCATTTAGAATAGAGTAGAGTAGAGTAGAGTAGAGTAGAGTAGAGTAGAGTAGAGTAGAAGAGAGTAGAAGAGAATATGGAAATGGAAATGGAAAGAATAGTATAGTATAGTACAGTGTACTGTAGTGTAGTGTAGTGTTAGTGTAGTGTAGTGTAGGATAGGATAGGACAGGACAGAAGGAAAAAGAATGGAATGGAATGGAATGGAATAGAATAGAATAGAATAGAATAGAATAGAATAGAATAGAATAGAATAGAATAGAATAGAATAGGATAGGATAGGATAGGATAGGATAGGATAGGATAGGGTAGGGTAGGGTAGGGTAGGGTAGGGTAGGGTAGGGTAGGGTAGGGTAGAATGGAATGGAACGGAACGGAACAGAGCAGAACAGAACAGAACAGAACAAAATAGAATAGAATTTCTTTATTGGCCAAGTGGGCACATAAGGAATTTGTCTCCAGTGCAGAAGCTCTCAGTATTTTTAGTAAAGTTAATTTACCCCCTCCCCTTGGAGCAGAACACCACCCCAACACACACACTCTTAGTCACATAGGTAGCTTTTAAACTAAACTTTAACCAAAGTAACTCAGTTTCTAGTTGCATTTGTCTTGAAATTCTGAAGACCCAAGTCACAGGAATGTATTTATAGATCCTAGAGGTTGTAGCAAAGAACGGAGCAGAGTTTGCCCCAAACATTCATCAAAAATATACGTATTCTATCTGGGTTAAATCCCCCTTAACTTATTATTAACTGATAGTCTGTACTTTATGGTTTGTTGTATCTTTATAAGTTTTCAGATCCTTAATCACCTTTCCAAACAATCAGAAAATTAATTGTCATTTAAATGCATAAGCAGTTTCTTTCCAATTACTTGAGTCTGCATTTTCTCTCCTCTTTCTCTCTCTCTCCCTCCCTGTGCTTAGACTAGTGAACAAAAATAATATTTGCTTTAAACACAAATCATCTCTTTATAAATACAGAACTAGCGAGACTTTTTCCTCATCTGAATGAAAAGCCAGATGGCTTCTTTTACCCCTGAAGGGGTTTCACTCTGCAGCTTTATGTTTTGCAACTGAAACATGATACATTTGGACTCTAGCCACTCTAGGTACATGCCTTCTCCTGTTTTTATTTACAATTGCTTAGTTTTATGCCTATATTTAGACAATAACATCCCCAACATAGCGCAATAAATATCACCATTGTAACACTGCACCTTCTGCAAAGCCGATCAGTGTAAGGAGAACAGCCTTTGCGAGAGATATTCTTAGCTATGCTACCTGATTTAAAGGTAAAGAGGCAAGCTGAAAGAATTTTCCAGCACAGAACTCAAAGCAAAATCTGATTGTGTGTAAATGCACAAAGAAGACAACTCCTGGACTTCTTTCGGGGTGACTTCTGCTTTTAATTCTTTACTTCCAAATGAAAATGAAAGGACCCGGAGTCTGCTATGACCCTGGCAACTTGAAGAAGTGTGGACTTCAACTCCTAGAATCCCCCAGCCAGCATAAATTCTGTGAGGTGAAGTTTACCATACACGTGGTATAAAACCACCAGTGGAAGGGAAGAGGGGGAGTAAAAGATATTCCAGCTTAGAATCCGTTAAGTAGAAGAAATATCTGAAGTCTAACCTTTAGATCTATATCTGCTGTTTTCCCAGGTAAGGCAGTCAGTATGGTGAGATTCTTGTAATACAGGTGATCAACAATAAAATATCTTCTTAGGCCTGGTTTTGGTTGGTAGCACTTGACACACATGCTAGCTGGGGAATTCGGGAGTTGAAGTCTGCACATCTTCAAATTGAGGCAGTTGCCATTAATTGAAGCCTCCCTTATGTGTACAGAAGCGGTCTTATGTCAATCTACGCCCCCCATGGGTGCAAGGCTTGCCATTGGTTGCTTTCCTGCCTACGTTTTAGGCTTAATTAATGCTCCTGCTAGGTCTTATATTTGAGGACTGACTTCAACTGTGTTATTGTAACGTAGATACTGATGAGTCAATACGAAATGCTTGCATCTACCTCTGTTGGTCTTTTGGCTGTATTATTTAAATTACTAAAAAGGGACGAATTGTTTTAAACATCTTCGAATTGCCAAGGTCGAGGAATATTGCCTTAATGTGATTGAATCTTCCATGCTACTCACTTTTAGTCATGCAATAATTTTGGTGATAATACCTCAATCCTCAAATTCCTTCCCAGAGCCCCCACCATGTGGCAGCATGAGCATTTAGTGGCTGTTGCATTAAAGACCTTTGGGGAAGAGCTTCTGATACACAACATCTCACACACACACCCTTTTTTTTTAACCAAAGAAACTTGGGTCAGAACTGCTGGATCTCTTCGATTCAGTGTCAGCTATGCTCAGAGATGTCCATTGGAAGTCCTTCAGACGTTTTGGATAACAACTCCTATGAGCCCGAAGTGGTGGTGGGATTCAAATAATTTAACAACCGGTTCTCTGCCCTAATGATTTCTTCCAACAACCAGTTCACCAAACTGCTCAGAAAGTTAACAACCGGTTCTCCTGAAGTGGTGCAAACTGGCTGAATCCCACTATTAGCCACCCCAGTCCATGGTAAAACACTGTGGGAAAGCTGCAATCCAGGGGTATCCAACCTTTGCAACTTTAAGTTTTGTGGACGTCAACTCCCAGAATTCCCTTGCTAGCATGGTTGAAAATAGTTGACATTAGACTGGAAAGACAGGCAGTTCTGAGCCAGGTTCCTTTAAGAAAATTAATAATAAGGACACGAGATGTTATGCAGTGATGGCTGGCTGGCTGCATAATTCTGGGACTTATTTATTTGTTTGTTTGTTTGTTTGTTTGTTTGTTTTGTCAAGCAATTATAAGATAACAGGTATAAGTAAAAACATAGTTATGAATACATGGATACATATAAGAAAAATAAAAAAAATAAAAGAAACAATAGGACAGGGATGGTAGGCATGTTGATGTGCTTATGCACGCCCCCTACAGACCTCTTAGGAAAGGGGTGAGGTCAATACTAGACAGTCTAAGGTTAAAGTTCTTGGGGTTTGGGGAAGAAACTACAGAGTCAGGTAGGTTAAGTCCACAAGTCTTAAAGTTGCCAAGGTTGGACTCCCTGCTGTAATCCTAAGCATCTGGAAAGCACTATGTTTCCTATCCTTACTCTACACATCCCAGCAATAGAGTTTCCAGTGAGAGCCTCTGCTTGTTCCTGAATCAATAGTTGCCAATTGTGTTATATACTGATCAAAGCTTTAAACACGACTAAATTTCTCCTTTGGACAGCTGTACTTAGAATCTGGCATGGATCTATCTTTTGTATTTTTGAAAGTACATATAAACACTGGACTAAAAGGTAGAAGGCCCGAAGGATCTAACAAATTATTCCCTGAGTCATTTTCCTTAGCATCCAGGGTGCCACAAAGAGTGATGTGCAACATTTTGAGAGGTTTTAAAACCTAACTACAGCGTGACTCATCCAGGACAAAAGAGGTAAGAAGAGATGATGAATCAAATCTAAGTTAACTTTGCATCTTAGAAAGAAATTGGTTTCTCCTCTATAGAGTCCTTCATTCTCCAAACTCAGGGAGATCCAAAAAGATCTATCCTATCTTGCATCTCCTATATGTTGATAACAGATTCAGGAGGAATGTATTTTATACTGTGTGCTTTGTCTTCTCTACTTCATTCTTAGCACCACATCAGATTTGCTAGTAGTGGTAAGGAAGGATATTAATACCCATAATGGATGGAAAAACTGAGTTCTAGTCCTGTTTAGGCACGAAAGCCAGCTGGGTGATTTTGGGTTAATGACCAGGAGACCAGGAGTTCTACTCCTGC
Organism: Notechis scutatus; assembly: GCF_049901735.1. NCBI lineage: Eukaryota > Metazoa > Chordata > Lepidosauria > Squamata > Elapidae > Notechis > Notechis scutatus. Next base: position 21,844,466 of record NC_142015.1, read on the forward strand.
CTCGGGAATGAAAGCTGGTTGGGTGACTTTGGGCCAGTCACCAGGAGACTTTTGGTACAAAAATCAGTGGGGTAACTTTGAGTCAATCACCAGGCGTCTGTGAGTTCTAGTTCTGTTTTAGGCATGAAAACCGGCTGGGTGTCTTTAGGCAAGTCACCAGGAGATTATGAGTTCTACTCCTATTTTAGGCATGAAAAGTGGTTGGGTGACTTTGGGCCAATCACCAGGAGACAGTGAATTTTAGTCCTGCTCTAGGCATGAAAGCTGGGTGGGTAACTTTGAGCCAATCATCAGAAGACCATGAGTTCTAGTCCTACCTTAGACACAAATCCAGCTGGGTGACCTTGGGCCTGTCTCTTTCTGTCAACCCCAGAAAGGAGGCAACAGCAAACCACTTCTAAAAAAAACCTTGCTAAGAAAACTTCAGGTACTAGTCCAGCCAGTGTCTGAGAATTAGAATATAATTGAATAGAAGCGGTGGGGGGGTGGGGGAGAGAGACCCAGAAATAATTAATTTCCTGATTCGGATTACCTAGCAGAGCTGACAGCCAGTCAACACTTCTTCTTCTTTGAAGGAATTACATTGATGGGTCTATAAATTGCAAAAGATTAGAAGAATCCCCTCTATATTAACACACATCACACACTCCCTAATAGCTTGCTAATAATAATAATGTATAATGTTAAACCCCAGCAAGGGTTTTCATTGGTTGTCTAGTTTGGGAGTCAGGTGTATTAATAAAGCTCAATCGATAGAAAATGATTGGGCAAAACCAACCACCCAATCATTCACATGTATGTTAACTCCTGGAGCTATATGATTCCAGGATTAAACTGCATATAACAGTTAGGGATGAGGGTAGGGATGTGGGGTGGAGAGAAATGCAAGTGTGGCCATCATGGGAATATCTATAGACAGGTAACAGCATTATTATCTGGTCCTACTGGATTCAAGATACAATCAGAACAATAAATAACAGGAGGGCAAGTGAGCCAGATAGAAGCCAAAAGGATAGACGGGGCTCCCAGGCAGAAGCAGCCCATTATTCTGATTTGGTATGTTGTCCCTGCAGGAGAAACATTACTTTCTCTCTTTCTGATCTTTGCTTCTTCTTTTCCCCCACACCCAACGGTTCCTCCCTCCCTGCAGATGGATTTTGCTCATTTTATTCATTCGTTCTCCTTTCCAATATCAAACCGTGCTCAAATCTGTACCTACAGCAGTTCAAGCTGTCAGGAGGACAGCTAAGGTCACTAATCACCAGCAGGAACCTGGGCTATCTCTACCATGCAGCAGGGGAAAGGAAGAGAAACGACTTGGAGTTGTGTGCAAAGGCAGCTTCCTCCCCCAGGACAGGCTCTTCCAGGGAGGTGAGCTGCCGCATTGACGCATCAGTGTCTCCTTCCTTCCTTCCTTCCTTCCTTCCTTCCTTCCTTCCTTCCTTCCTTCCTTCCTTCCTTCCTTCCTTCCTTCCTTTTATTCTTTCTTTTTTCTCTTCCTTCTCCTTTTTCTTTCTTTCTTCTTTCTTCCCTTCCTTTCTCTCATTCTCTCTTTCTCTCTCTCCTTCCTTCCCTATGCCTACTTTCCCTAATCCTTCCTTTTTTATTCATTCATTCATTCTTTCTTCTTACTTACCTACTTCTTTCTTTCTTTTTTCTTTCTCTCTTCTCTCTTCCTTCCTTTCTCTCTTTCTCTTTCTCTCCTTCCTTCCTTGTTAAGAAAATCAGAGGCATCCATTTCTAACTGCATTCCCAGGACTGATCAGACATGCCACTTTCATTTTCCCCCGTTTCTGATCTTGGGAAAATTTCAACCTTTTCATCCTATTTTGGAAGAACTCTGCAAATATTGCTCAGAAAACCAATTGAAATGAAATCCTCCCAATCAAAGAGACCCTGGATTGCACTGAAGGTGACACTGTAATGGCAAACAGTCTTTGTCATCCCTACAGACAGCCGATCCATTTAATTCCTCTTCATCTCTTTTCATTCCTTAGTCTACTATTGTAAACCTGTCGCTTCTTGGCCTTGTCTGATTAAACACCATTGGCAAGGGTTTAATGATGTGTGTGGATGAAAGGGGTGCCTTTGCATCAGCCTTGAATTCTGGCAACTGTGTGGTTAACTCCACAACGTTGGTCCATATAGAGAACCAACCTAGAACTAAGGAGAACAATTACCCAGTGGAACGGCTTGCCTCCCACAGTTGTGGCTACTCCATCACTGGAGGTTTTCAAGAAGAGATTGGACAGCCATTTGTCCAGAATGGTCTAGGGCATTGGTCCAGCTGGTCTAGCTGGCTGATGCACGCATATGCACCAAGGAGCTGCTCTTCCGGTTTCTGGCACTCCCATGCATGCAAAGACGAGCATGCGCACCGGAACCCAGAAGATCAATGGGCAACAGCATGTCCGGAGATATGTGTCACTTCTGGCATGCATGCCATAGGTTCACCATCACTGGTCTAGGGTCTCCTGCTTGAGCAGGGGATTGGACTATGTTAAGATATTTAAATTTAATAGCTGAACAGTGGGGTTGTACAATGAGCCAGAACACACCGTGATAATTGATTGATTGGAGAGTGCTGGCTCCTGCATGAGGCAATCTGTGCTGTGATTTGTTGCTGTGGGTGTGGAGGAAGGAGTATCCCTTTTTTCCCACTTTTTTCTTCTGTGTGCTGTGATTTACCTCATGATGCTCCTGTTTGCCCAATTATCTTGTTTGATGTGGAGAGATAGATAGATAGATAGATAGATAGATAGATAGATAGATAGATAGATATAGATAGATGATAGATAGATGTAAAATATATTCATTTATATAAAACTACAAGTTTGTGTCAGTGTCTCTTACTTCATTTAGATACCTGTTGTACAAATTCCCTGACAGACTAGAAGACCTCCAAGATCCCTTTCTGATCTTATTCTGTTTATGGACATTCTCAGTCACCCAGGTCATGGTTGTCCCAAAGGTGCTTTTTTTTCAAGAGGCAACTGGGCTTTCTGGTTTTTCTTTGAAGATGTTTTGCTTCTCACTCAAGAAGCTTCTTCAGCTCTGATTCTTATTCTGTTCTCTTAGTTTTTTTTCTTGGCAACATTTTCAGACGGGGTTTAGCCTTCCGTTCTTCCTAAAGCTGAGAGAGAAAGAAAGTGGCTGGCCCAAAATCACCCAGACGACTTCCGTGCCTAAACCAGGATTAAAACTCCCAATCCCTCCATTTGTAGTAATCTAGCATCTCTAACCAGCATACTCTACTGACTCTCCTAAAGAGAAATACAGATGACAATTTAGGTAGGTAGTTTGTTAATTTCCTGCCACTTTCCAAGGCTCCCAATAAATCTGATTTGCCACCTGCAGCCTAGCTGCTAGGCAGATGTTGATACTCGATTCTCTCCAAGGTGGGATGTGGGGGTGGTTGAGGAAAAAAATGGATAGTTTTAAAGAACTTGCAAGAGGTAATGAAAGAGTAAGGTTTCTCAGCTGCTAGTGCTATGAACCCAATTAAGCATACTTTGAGAGAAAGGGGTGTGTATATATTAGGTCTTAATTAAGTACTGTTAATTATAATCGATGAGATGTGCTTACTGCTTATCTGATAATTATGAGAAAGCCAATTTTGGCTGGTGGCTTGTGACTAATTAAGTGGAATTAGTAATGATAATTATAGATTTAATTTTTGTTTGCCATTATGGGTGAAGAGAGCAAACTTGCCGGATGGGGTTGGGTGGGGCAGAACAAGAACCCAAAGATGGATAAACTCATAAATAATAATAGTTTGGAAAAGATAGAACTTCTTGGATGTGATGAGCAGGGCTGTATCTCAAGAGCACGTTTAACCAGGTTCCTGAATTATCCCACTGTCACAATTGGCCAGTGCATGGAATAGCAAATTGTTTGGGTTTGCACCATTTTGATAACCAACCCAACCCTCAAAATGTAACCAATGATTAACAGTAACCAAGCTTAGCACGTTGTATGCATAAATCCCTAAGGTTTGTTTTTCATTTATTTGGGTATTGCAGATCCAAGTTTCCTAGGGAATTCTGGGAGTTGAAGTCCATGTATCTTAAAATGGCCAAAGTTAAGAAACACTGGGTCTATCTAATGAGCCATGGTGGCACGGTGTTTAGAATGGAGCGTTGCAGGCTAAGTCTGCTTACTGCCAAGTGTTCGATTCTCACTGGCTAAAGGTTGACTCAGTCTTTTGTCCTTCCAAAGTCAGTAAAACAAGGACCCAATTTTGGGGGGTGGGGGCAATGTGCTGACTCTGTAAACCACTTAGAGAGGACTGTAAAGCATTATGAAGCAGTATGTCCCAAAGGTGCTTTCTTTCCAAGAGGCAACTGGACTTTTCTATTTTTATTTTGGAGACGTTTTGCTTCTATTCCAAGAAGCTTCTTCAGCTCCGACTGGATGGTGGGGAATGGAAGGATTTATATTCCTTGAGGATGAAGGAGTATAAAGAAGTATAAATCCTTCCATTCCCCACTATCCAAGTCAGAGCTGAAGAAGCTTCTTGGATGAGAAGTGAAACCTCTTCAAAGAAAAAACAGGAAGTCCAGTTGCTTCTTGAAAAAAAGCACCTTTGGGATTACCATGACCTGGAGGACTGAAAATCTGCATAGACATATGAAGCAGTATATACTGTTAGGAATATGAGTCACCTAACAGCTATTTGGGTTAGAAATATATATAAACCAGGATAAACATTTTAAAACTGTATCTTTAAGAAAATGCAAAACTGTAATTAGGTGTGGTTTCTCAAATGGCCATAAGATGGAGCCAGAAACCTGGGTTGTTTAGTCTGAGTCTCAGAAGAGAGTGTGAGTGTATCTCTGTTTCCTTCTGTTGGAAAGTATTGCAGTTGCTCCATTTTTCCCAATTGACTGATATTCCTGGATTTAATGTAAGTCTGATACTGAACTGTTTTTTGACACTGGACTTTGATATTTGGATTATTCCTGGATTGAAAAACTGACTGATTTACCTGTGAATGACTTTTGGACTGCTTATCTTGAACTTTGCTTAAACTTTCTGGAAGTAAAAACCTACATTTACTGTACAGTGTATCTGTGTTCTGTGTGTGTGTTATTCAAACACTATTCTCTATACGTCTCCCTGTATGCGCTCATTCTCCTAACGGGGAATTACCTCAACATATACGTCAAACCCCTGGCACATAGGCTGGATGTGTCATGTGCTAGCCCGCTTTATATGTCACATGACACCACCTTGATGATGTGAGTTTGATACCCCTGGTCTAAGTGTTATTGCTATCCTCTGGCAGTAAGAGAGAATCAAACAGCATAAACTGTAAACAGAAGACAGAAAGAAAGCATACATAACTAAAAGGTGAGATGAGGAAGAACTGTAGTATATAAAGTACAATCAGAAAAAGCAACACTCGCCAGGTTTTGTGCAAATTATTGGTTGCTATCCTGACATTTTGCCAAATTGCATGTTAAGCTGTTGTTAGAGATACAGCAAGATTGCAGAATTCTTGGTGCTCGCTGAACATGGTTGTTTGCTTGCAGATGCTTCATTACTCAACCAGGTAACATCATCAGTATGAGTGAGAGGTTTGTTCCCTGTTACAGTACTTTGCTCTAAACATTTTGGTGGGGGTTGAATTTCTCCTTGTTAGTTCCTTGATTAGATTATTGTTTTCTTCTTAATTGTTTCTCTGGGTTAAACCCTGCTTATCTGAGTGTTGGTTGCTGAAGCTGATGTGTTCTGGTCGTTTTGTTTCCTTCTTCGCCTTTTTATCGGCTCTCTTGAATGGTGTGTAAATGTGATGTGTCTCTGGGTATCTATTGATGGGTGATTTATCTGAAAGTCAAGCTTCCATAAACTTCCTAGCATTTTTGGATTTCAGATGCTCAGATTCCCAGTTGAAACTATGGTTGAATCTGTCCATTAGGTGTGAGATTGTTTTTATTGTTTTATTTTAGAGTTCTTATTGTGTCTTGATGTTGGTGTTCATGGATGTATTCTGCTAGTCTTCTGCCTGTCTGTCCTATATAGTAGCTTCTGTAATCCTTACACTCGGTGTTGTAGAGTGCTCTTGCTTTTTCTTCATTTTTCAATATACAGGTTTTCTTCCACATATAGTATAAGAACTGTGATTGGCTTATTGCGAAAAAAAAACCTAAGTAAACCAAGTAATTACAAAGGAAAAAGGCCACACCCCCAACAAAATTGGCAGGTCAAGATAATGTATGTAAAGAGGGAGTATACCCCACGCTCATTTGCACAGATGATGTTACCTAGTTGGGTAATGAAACATCTGCAAGAAAACCACAAGCTCAGAGAGCACCAATGATGTCATAGTCCTCCTCATCGTCGTCTTCCCTCTCTCTTCTCTTCTTCCTTCTCCTCCTGCTCCTCCTCTCCACAGTCCCCACTTTCTTCTAGCACTGATGCTGTTACTTAGCTGGGTAATGAAACATCTGCAAGAAAATCACCAAGCTTAGAGAGCACCAATGACATCATAGTCCTCCTCCTCTTCTTCCTCCTCTTCTTCCTCCTCTTCCTCCTCCTCCTCCTCCTCCTCCTCCTCCTCCTCCTCCTCCTCCTCCTCCTCCTCCTCTCTACAATCCCCTTTCTTCTAGCACTGATGATGTTACCTAGTTGGCTAACGAAACTTCTGCAAGAAAATCACCAAGCTCAGAAAGCACCAAGGACCCCTCATTTCAACCTAAGCTACAAATATATATTGACTTAGACTTAGAATAACTTTATTGTCACTTTAAATGTACACTAATTGGCATAAGTTAAAATGAAATTTTAATTTGATTGGATTGGACACACAGCAGCAAGCTGACTTTTAGAGAAACAATTATTCCTTTCCTTAAAAAGCTGCCAACCATCCTTATTTCAGGCCACAGCTTGCTTCTATTATTGTTCTTGTTATTTTAAGGTGAATTATTTCAGATTTCTGCAAATGAGGAAGAAGCGGGTAGTGGGGGAATCTGAATGGTTAGAAGGAATTGCTTGCAGCAACTCTGGGCGCATTCAAATTACGGCTATGGTGACTTTCCTTCCATTTTCTTTAAAGATATCCTGCTGGTGATGCCATTTCAGCCTGTATTCTAAAAAAAGCACATTTGGTTGCATTATTTAAGAGCCCGGAGAATCAAATTAGCTGAATCATACATTTGTGGTGCTGGATTGATTCTGTGCCTTTCCCTCAACCCCAATTTAATTGTTTCACTTCCTATCCCATTGCACTTGGAGGATGAAAGGCACACGCTGGCAGCCAATTTTATCCAGGTATCAGTTTTATGCACAAAGCCCTTTCTTCCTTGACATTTAAGGCAGCAAAGCTCAGCCAGATGGACCCTATTCCTGATGCACAAATAAGACAGAGTTTTTTTTTTTTTTTTTTTTGGTGGTGGTGGTGGAGCAATACCGCCTCCCTCTTATTTAAGGCTTGGAATCTGCATGCTGAAGCAGGAATTGAGTGATTCATTTTTAATGTGCATGCTAATAGGTAAGTACATGCATATTTAAATGTTGTCCATCACCTCCCAAGGATGCTCTGTGTCACAGATGCGGGAAGGGGTAATATCTGTTGGTCCATCAGCTTTTCCAGCCCTTCATTATGGGAAGGGAGAAGAGGTTCAAAGGGTTTAGACACGCTCGGTTTCTGCTTCTCCTTTTGTGACTTTTACAAAATGGCGGGTTTGGTTTACACAGGGGGAACTGTTGGAAGAAATATCCATCTGGTTCAGTTCCAAGCCAGGAGAAAGGACTGGAGACAAAATGGAGGCTGGATAGCTGACCACATGGAGTGGAGAGTGGGTGGCTTTTATACCTTCTCTTGGGCTTTGCACTTGAGCTTCCTGTTCCTGTGCAAGAACATGTAATCTACTGGCTGTTGTCAGATTCCCATGGAACCGTGTACAAATCCTAGGAGTTTGTCTGAGCTAAGTTTGGTTGAAGTTTGGGCTGATGCAATGAAGGGGCTTGTTGGGCAATTCCTATTGTGGCTAAGAGCTAAACCTACCTTTATTCAGACCTTGCTGCAGGGAATTTGCTTATGTATAGAGCTATCTATCTCTTTATCTCTTAAGTGCTGACATCTGCTGGGGGCTATTAAGAAAGGTGGGGGCTATTAAGAGTGAGTCTGCTCCCTGCCTCTTAAAAAAACATGTTTCTCCATTTCTCACCCAGGGAAATATAACATTCTGCATTTTTAATATTTCTCAAAATATTTCATTCTTCTAGGAGAGGGGTGGGTGCTAACTTTCTACAGAGCGTTCCTCTCACCCCTCTTCCTCTGAATGCATTACCGCCATCCTTGTGCATCAAGCATCATCACAGCATGCTACACTTTGCAGCGTAGCATAAACAACAACACAAAAGAACAAGGACCTGTCTGATTCCCTTTCAATTGAAATTTTAGTAGGAGGGGAAAAAAACACACAGAGGGAGAAAAAGAGAGAAGAGGATCACAAAAGGTGACAAGCAAATAACAAGGTTTGGCATTATTTATCTAATTAGTGAGTTGAGTAGCTTTTGGGAGCCACTCTAGACTGACTAAACATTGTTCAGTATCACAAAAAAAAAAAAGCAATCCCTAATATACCATCTGCTATATACGAGTGAAACAGCACTAGGATACTGCATTCAATGTCATTTTTCAGGGGCTATAAAGAGATTTTCATTTTGTGTGCAGAAAGTTCATAGATTGAATTTCCAGAAATGCAGATGTGAGGACTCTTGACTGCATTCGAATACTAGGCTCAACAATTGGGGCCCATTAGTGAATCCACATAGTTTAGAACAATTATGAAAACTAGGAGTGTGCAAAAAACAGTTTTAGCCTAGCTAGGGAAAGCTTCTTGCTTAGCGATTTAAATTTAGATGAACATTCAACTCTTCCACTTGGTCTTATTTCATACATCTAAATCCAATCAGATTAATTTTCCAAACTAAACAAAATTGGAAGGTTTGGTTCAAAGAGAGTTGATCAGGATGTGTGAAACTGACACAATTCTTATTCTCCCTAAAAACTACATCTTCCTGGTCCTTATCTCCTCCTTTCTTAGTTGCTCAGTTTTGAGTCTTGGCTCAATTCGTGGGAGCATTCAGGTCTATGCAGTTCTTTTGATTCAAAGGCAAAAAGATTTGGATATTTGACTTTGGACTGCACAATGGTACTCATGTAATATCTATTTGTGCTTTGTTAAAGATCTGCAGATTATGTGCCAACAGGTTGGTATTGACTCCAAGTGACCACATAGCTAGGTTTTCTCTAGGAATGTCTATCACCAAACTGGATCTTCCAATGGTGCGCCATCTGAGACCTCCTCCTCCTCCTCCTCCTCCTCCTCCTCCTCCTCACATTCAGCCAGTTCTGACTGGTTCTGGAAAACCGGTAGCAGAAATTTTGAGTAGTTCGGAGAACTGGCAAATACCACTTCTGATTGGCTCTGCCCCCATCTATTCTCTGCCTCCTGAGTCTCAACTGGTTGGCTGGGTTTTCTTTTGTTGCCCTGCTCAGGAGAACGGAGCTGGAAAGCAGGTTAGTGGGGTGGGGAGGGAATGGGGATTTTGCAGTAACCTTCCCCTGCCATACCCACCAAGCCACACCCACAGAACCGGTAGTAAAAAAAATTTGAATCCTACCACTGCTCCCACCATAGTATTCTCAGGAACCTCACAACTCACAAGTACTTCAATTATCTTTCTTAAACTATGCATAAAGGATGGTGGAACTTTTCATTTGAAAATATTAAATGAGCAAGCCTCATTTGTTCCTTCCAGATTATGTGCGCTATAACACAACTCGTGAAGGCATTCAGAAGCGGGTCAAGTGATGAAATGGGTATCACAGAGACAGAATAGCAATAGCACTTAAGACTTATATACCGCTTCACAGTGCTTTACAGCCCTCTCGAAGCACTTTGCAGAGTCGGCATCTTGCCCCCAACAATCTGGGTCCTCATTTTACCAACCTATTTGGGTACATCACTACTACAAGTACTTTGCAGAAAGGCTAACCATCTTTTACAATGACACAATGGACATTTGATCATTTGGCCCTACTTTGATTTAGAACACACACATGGGAGAGCTCTTTTTTATATTCCATGCCGCTAGATTTTGGCCTGCTGTTTTCAGCAAAATAATGACATGCAATGCAGCGTATATAAGGAAAGGATAATAAATGTACACTTTGTTGTGGTTTTAGACCCAGTTAACATAGTAGATTTATGATGGACAAGACATAAAAACAAATGCATCAGTTCAGGCACAAATGCTCTATGATTCTTCCATAATGACCTGGCAATCAGGGTGATCTTGCTTTCTTCTGGTTGCACTATGGGAAGCACTTAGAATTTTCTTTGTTCTGTTATTTGGCCTGAAGACTTAAAAAAAAAAAATAACTCCCTCCAATTTTCCAAAAAGGCTCCGTAGAAGGAGGTAAATATATCCCCTGCATTCATGTCTACTCCTCACAGAACACCAAGGAAAATATAGATTTTTATCTCATTGCATCACATTGCTGAATGAGCTACAAGGAATTGTTTGATTGGGGTGTGTTTGTGTATGAGAGAGAAATACCCATCTCTTTAAGAAAAGAACCAAAGCCATGGAACGGGCTAAGTTAACGTCTGCCTCTCTCTTCGATAGAGAAGGCTATCAGCTCAGAACAGCTGACACCTTTAGCTCAAATCCATTAATCCTCTTTATTAAACCCGGGTCACCTCTGAATCCCAGCAAATTAACCAGCATCTCCCCATTGCAAGTACATCAAGAAGAAACACCCTGTACGGCGCCGGTAATTTTCATGGACAAGGGCTCTGGGGTCAGAGGGCTTCCTCAGCTCTATTCTCTGCTTTTGTCGATTTAAAAAGGAACAACCACTTCCACTTGTATACATTACGAGAGAGGCTGCGTGGAGACCTGGCATGCAGCCGGCATCGTTCAACCCTAAGGAAGGGCACAGGATTTGGCAGGCAGCTTTTTTTCTCATTAAAGATTTTGGCAGGTGCCAAACGGCAGAGCTGAAGTACGGGAGGACAAGAGGGTTCAGGAACCAGGGAAGAAGGGAAAGCCTTGGGCGACCCATTTATTGGCCTAGCCTCTGCACGCATCCAGGAGAAGCCGCCAAAATCAATCCCTCTCTTTAAGTTCCTTCTGCTGCTTTAGGTGGATTTGTCAGCAGCTCAAATAGTCAGCCGTGCCACTCAAGCTACCCTAGGAAAGGGTGTGCCAGGAATGTCACAGGTGTTACTAATGAGTTGCAAACACAGAGCAGCATTCAGCAGGACAGGCAGGGTAAGGTCCTCAACATCCATCACACGAAGGTGTGATGGAAGCCCTATCAGGTTTTTGTGCATTGAATATGTTCACCATCTTGAGCTATTTGTAAAAACAAAGGTGTGATAGCAATAGCATTTAGACTTATATGCTGCTTTACAGCTCTCTCTAAGTAGTTACAGATTAACAGAGTTGGAAGGGACCTTTTAGGTCATCTAGTCCAATCCCCCACCCCACCCAAGCAGGAAACCCTACACCATTTTTGACTGATGGCATTCCAGTCTCTTATTGGAAGCCTCCAGGGATGAAACTCCCCCAACTTCCGAAGGCAACTTCTGTTCCATGGGTTGATTGTTCTCACTGTCAGAAAGTTTCTCCTTATTTCCAGGTTGAATCTCTCCTTGTTCAGTTTCCATCCATTATTCCTTGTCTGGCCTTCAGGTGCTTTGGAAAATAGCTTAACTCCTTCCTCCTCTCTGTGGCAGCCCTTCACATATTGGAACTCTGCTATCCTGTCTCCCCTGGTCCTTCTCTTCCCTAGACTTCGCATTAGACTTGTCCCCAACAATCTGGGTCCTCATTTTATTCACCTCAGAAGGATGGAAGGCTGAGTCAACCTTGAGCCTGGTGAGATTCAAACTTCCAAACTGCAAGCAGCCGGCAGTCAGCAGAAGTAGCCTGCAGTACTGCACTCTAACCATTGCACCACCATGGCTCATAAAGTTAAAGATAAATCGGAATTGGAATCAAATGGAGATTCAAGCTCAGCTCCATCCAGTAGGTTTTTTTTGGGGGGGTGGGGTGGGGTGAGAATAGACTGTAATTTGTCACGAAAAACAAAGTTGGGGAAGGAATTGTGGGTCTTCTTCTGATGCCACCATCCTGAATCTTGTGGTGCGGCTATGGCTGCACTAAACTTTGCAATTTCTGCAACATTTTTCCTCTCCTTACAGAAGAGATTTCTGCCTCGTTCTCAGGGGCTCGAGAATTTCTTTCTCTTGGTGGTGTTTTTGAGCTGGCTTGATGGCTTGATGTAGAGAATCGTGGTTTCCTTGTTATTTTTTTTTTTCCGTGACAGGCGAATGACCCCTTTGAAAAAGACTCTTGGGAGTAGCTTGCACCCAGTACCTTCCCTCGGGATAGCAATGCGGGGAACCAGAGAAGCTGCAGATGTTTGGAGACCTGTATAGGTAAAGGCAGGATATTCACACACACCCCTTGGGGCACCTCATCACTAAATAATTTAATAAGATCTCCTGTGGGAGGGAAATTAACAGTAGATTCTCTTTCATTAAAATGCATGAGAACACACCAGTAAGGAGGAAAGAAAAGGTTGAAGGAAGTTGCTGCTAAGTACCAGGGCTGTCTTAACACATGGGCCTGATGGGCACTTGCCTGTGGACCCCTTGAGCATAGGGGCCCTATACTAATCTGTGTATGTTAACCCTTCAATGCACCTTGAATCATATAAACACAGCAACATATTTATTATTTTACTGCATTTTTAATTAATACTAACATGCAAATATATGTTTAATTTTATCGACCATTGACATTTTTATTCCTGTGAGTTGTCATCATAGGGGCCCCAGAACACTGCTTTGCCCAGGGCCCATAACGCTGTGAAGACATCCCTGCTTAGTACTAGCTCAGGTCAGTGCAAGATCTTCTTCAGTGGATATTTTTTTTGTTTAATGACACCCCGCCCCCCAAAAAAAGTCTCATAATAGGGATTCTCCTTCCAATAAATTTGGCTACAGCAGGGGAGGAATTCAAAATGGCCCAACTCATCAACCTTGCTGAGATGCCATCTCAGACTATTCTGCAGCTACTAACAGTTTTCAGTTTCAGTCTGATTTAATAGAAGACTCTATTGCCATTCTAGGAACCAGTGTCCACTTTTGTCTCATTTTTCCTCTCCTCTACTCAGTGTTTTTTCCTTTTTTGCATCAGTTTTAAGCACCAGGAATTTCCACTGCTAGGGGCAACAGCAAATATTCTGAGAATGGGGGGGAGGGGGATTTAACTCCTTGGAAGGATGATCTGTGATGGCTCCCTGTGTACGGGTAGTTCTCAACATACTGTCAATTTCATACCTAACCTGGCAACAACCATTTTCCTGTTCCTCAGATGCTACACAGAAAGTGAAGGGGAGAAGGAGGTTGGAATGCCTTACTACAGAGGTGCTATTCAGCCGGTTCGGACTGGTTCTGCCATACCGGTAGTGGAAATTTTGACTAGTTTGGAGAACCAGCAAATACCACCTTTGGCCCCACCCACCTGCCTCACCCTTTCCTGTCCTATATTCCCTTGTTTTTTTTAGCTTAGCTGATTTGCGCTCTCATAGAACTGGTGGGAAATAATTTGGAATCCCACCACTGCCTTACTAGACACAACAGAGAGCTTTCTCCGGAAAACCAAGGTCATCTCTACTGGTAATGGATAAGGTTTAGGGAAGGATTACCTGGAGAGCCCGCTAATTGACCTAATTGACCGATGTGACCTGTGACACTTGGGTTACTTCCTATTTTAATTATACTGAAACCGCGAGAAAGATTTAGAGTTGGTTTTTCTTTAAAGCAGTGCTGATATGATGTATTCAACAAAGAAGTTCTTTGAGGAGGATTCTAGTCTCAGTGTCATCATTTTAAGTAATGCACCCATTGAAAGCAGAACTCCAAGGCAGGTAGATTCCTTAAAGAACAATTTATTGGATACATCATATTGACACAACTGGTGAAAACCAACTCTGAAGGTTCCTGTGGTTTTCACCTGATTAAAAAGTGAAAGTTTCCCCCTTCCCCCAAGTCATTAGTCACATTGTCCAATAGAGGTGTTGGCTGGTTGCTTGGTTACTCTACTCCTCCTTCTAGCCACCTGTTGGAATGTCCTTGGTTCCCACAAGAAAACTTTTTTTGTTTTGACTACAAAACCCCAGCTGTCTATTTCCCCCTTCCTCTCCCTTCTTCTTCCTTGTGGCAATCCTGAAGCCTCCAAGATGGCCTCAGGCAGGGCTTGCTTCAGAGTTGACACTCGGAGTTCTGATTTGTTTGTCACATAATTAGTCACATAATGAATCCAAACATACAACCAAAATGGAGCTTGCCCACGTTGGTCCTATGTTGTGACGGTTGTAAAATTACCAACCCACCTTTAATGACCTTTTTGTGGTGGTCATTAAGCAAAGCCATGGTCATTAAGTGAACCAACAATTCGCTATGGACCACAAGACTTGTTTGTTGTGATGTGTAATGGGCTGCTCTCTTTGTGCGTGTTGAGCAAATGATTGTAACACCACGTTTGCTTGAGCTCTCCACCGTGTCAGTTGTCAGCAGAATTGTTGTAAAACATGTTCACATGACCACAGGACACTGCAAGCAGCTGTAAGTGAGGCCATGTGGCCAAATGCCTGAGGTTTGATCATGTGACTATAGTTTCAATTCTGGGTCACCAGACCCTTTTGAGGGGGGGGTCAGTTTGTAACTACCTATATTGTTACCCTCTCAGTGTGACTGCAGCAACTTAGAAGCTCTGGCCAATTTGAAGATATAAATTTGGGGGTCTGAATTAAGTTATTTCTGAATTGTATACCTGGACAATAATGCCAAACCTTGTTATTTGCTTGTCACCAATTGTATACCTATTCTTCTTACCATGTAGCAGTTTTGCAGAGTTTATGCAAACTTATTTTCCCGCTGAGAGGAAACCTGGCTTTTCATCAGAGCTGCAGCATTCTAATCTATAATCTAATCTAATTTTGTCATTTCTAGACAAAATTAGGAATGCATCCCCTTCTCCCTCACTTCAGCAACTTGCCCTTAGAAGGGTTGGAAAATCAGCTTCCAATGGTTTTGGGAGGGAATGAAGACTACAAACGGGATGGTTGGACGGCATCTAATATGGCAACATCCTGAATCCTTCTGCCCCCTTTTCCATAATGTCAACAAGGAAGCCTATTTGTCTCATTTACTTAAGGCATCACAATCTCTGAGCCTGGCCCTTTTCACACGGATGGGAAGAGATGCTAAGCAAGCGTGACCACTGCTAAACAAAAGTCTATTATAAGGTCTATCTCTCATGAATCAAGGTAATATTTTATATTAAATCAGTAAAACATGAAATATGATGTAATTTAGATAACGCACCAGGTGAACATTTGCATGCCTGCCCAGTGGTGCCAAAGGACAAAAGTAATAACCACAAATATGAGAATGCAATGATAATATCAAAGGCAGGAAGAGCCTCCATGTTCTTAGGAGGAGCAAATTAGTCCATGGAGCAAATTAGTCCATGATGCCATTCAACAGGCATCCCTTTCTTTTATTTCTCTTCTCGTTTTCCTTGTCTATGAAGTACAGTATATGGATTTAATTGGTTGCTTTAAGAACATAATTTACTTTTCTCCCGTTCATTTGAGTAGGACGGTCTTTTTTTTTTAAGTTATTTTTTATTTTATTTTAAACAAACAGACAAACAAAACATAAAACCATCTTCCAGTTACATACAGTGTGTCGGTTGGTTACAAGTCTTACAAGTAGGACAGTCTTGATGTGGCAAAGACTGAAGAGCTGTACAGATCCAAATCCTTCAGGGGTTGGCAGCCCCAAAGGTGGTTTTTCAAGAGGCAACTGGACTTTCTGGTTTTTCCTTGAAGATGTTTTGCTTCTCAACCCAGAAGCTTCTTCACTCCGACTGGATGGTGGGAAATGGAAGGATTTAAAAGAATGCAAATGTCCAGCTGTTTGCAAAGAGTCTGAATCCTTCCATTCCCCACCATCCTGTCAGAGCTGAAGAAGCTTCTTGGTTGAGAAGTGAAACGTCTTCCAGAGAAAACCCAGAAAATCCACTTGCCTCTTGAAAAAACACCTTTGGGATAACCATGACCTGGATGACTCACAATCTCCATAGCCATACAGGGGTGGAAAAGTATGGAAATGGGCAGTGAAAAAGGTCAAGATAGCAAATAGTAATAGCATTTAGCCTTATATACTTCTTCACAGTGCTTTACAGCCCTCTCCAAGCAGATAACAAAATAATAGAGTTGGAAGCAGTAGTGGGATTCAAATATGGTTGCCACCGGTTCGGTGGGCGTGGCTTGGTGGGCGCGCTTTGCATGCGTGCACACACTTTGTGTGCACACTTTGCACAGGCGCAGAGGCGTTCTAACTCACCTCCCGCAAGCCTGCACGATCCCAGTCGCTTCGGCAGCTGCTGCGCAGCACTATTCTGTGCCGCACAAAGCAGCTGCGCTTCAAATTTAGCTGATAAAGGTGAATATGTGAGCCCGGGCGGGCAGGTGGGCCCAACAGCAGAGCCATTACAGCAGAGGAGAGAACGGGTTCTGTCTCCACTGCTCATCGCTCCTACTGGCTCTCCAGAACTGGGCAGAACCAGTGGAATACCACCACTGGTTGGAAGGGACCTTGGAGGTCTTCTAGTCCAACCCCCTGTGCAAGCAGGAGACCCTGTATATACCATTCCAAACAAATGACTGTCCAGTCTCTTCTTAAAGGCCTCCAGTCATGGAGCGCCCACAACTTCTGAAGGCAAGCCAGAAGTTCCACAGGTTTGTTCTGACTGTTAGCAAATTTCTCCTTAATTCTAGGTTGCTTATGGATAAATGTACGATAACTTTCAGAACGGCGCTTCAAATCCTTCAAATGGCTGGGCCCCCATTCCCCTCCTTTTCTCTTTGAAAGCCATGCCACTTCGATTATGAACTTAAAGGAAGAGAGAGGAAAACAACCATCTTGGTAAGCCTATTTTTTTTCCCCTATTTGTTTGTTTGTTTTGCAAAGAGCTTGGTTAAAAACAAAACCATGTGGAAACAGACCAGGGGGAGGAGGAAGAAAAAATAAATAAAGAGAATTTAGAGAGTACAGAAGGAAAGCCAGCTAGAAAGCATATGGATTTCGTCTCTCCGGAAGACCTTCAAACTTCTCTTTCAGCCTTTCAGGAAGAGCTAGGAAATTCCCCGATGCCTGGCATTTGCTTAACTGTCAGAGAACAAGCTTCCTGCTGATTTCCCTTACTTTGAGATAAATCATGGGGCTGTTTGCCTGCCTACGATGCAGCTCTTTCCCAAGGAAAAGCAAAAGGGGAAGGCAAGGCTGCATTCTCCATTCATTGCCGACATCAGCTCAACGTGGAAGAATTTAAAAATTTCAGGGCATGAAAGAAAACAAAAAAAACCCTCTACCTTCCTGACCCATGTTTTTTTTTTTTCTGCAGAGTCCAGAATGCAGAATAACAGAGTTGGAACGGATCTTGGAGGTCTTCTAGTCCAACCCTGCTCCAATATTCCAGACAGAAGGGCTGGCCAATCTCTTCTTGAAACCCTACAGTGATGGAGCACCAAATTGGACTTTCGCTGCAGGTTTGTAGGGTAAGAACAGGAAGAGTTCCTTTATATCCGGCTTCTGAATCTTTCCTCTTCCAATAAAGGACGATATTTGGAGCTCGGGGTGAAACTGAGGTATCCTTGGTGTTCTCTGAGTTGATTGTTTTCTTGCAGATGTTTCGTTACCCAAAGGTTACCCTAGATAAGGGGTGTCAAACTCAATTTCATTGAGGGCCACATCAGGGTTGTGTTTGACCTTGAGGTGCTGGGTGGGGATGCCAGGGTGGGCATGGCCAACTTGATGTCACTCATATCAAGGGGCACCTGTGGCGGCCTGAGCACTCCACCAGCAAAAATGGGCTCCCGAGCTCTATTTTTGGCTGTGACAGCCCCCTGCAACCCTCTGCCAGCAAAAGCAGCTCAGGAGGCCTGCTTGCGGCCCTCCTAAGCCCCATTTTCAATGGCAGAGGCTTGGAAGTCAGTCCTTCGCTGTTTCCAGGGAGGCCCCCACAGGCCAGATCTAAGCCGAATCTGCCCCCCTGTGTTCTGACCCAAACCTGGTTCCAAGAGAGCAAACACAAGACAAAGGCAGAAGTATAACCTTTTTATGTTTAAGCTAAGAATCCTGTTTCTTCACAGATAAAAGGCTGCTTCCAACTAATTAGCTCCGACAAGAAAGGGCCTTGCCAAGTTTTTTCAAGTGTGACAAAAAACAACAGGTAAGAAATAGTTTACAAGAGTCTTCAAATACCAACTGTAATATCCACGAGGCTGAGTTCAAAACTTCTTTGCCTTCTGCAAAGAAGATTAGTTTCACAGTTGGCTTTCATCTTCTTGAAGGAAGGGCCATTACCTTGCAGCTTTACTCCCAAGTTGCCCATGCTGTTGTAACGGTTCTCTCCTCCGAGCAATTCTTCGTGCATGTGCACTTGGCACAGGCTCCTCGGGAACCTCCTCATCGCTGCTGCCAGTCCCCACAATCTCTGAAGGCAGCAGTCCACTCCCTAATGGTCCTGGCCCCTCATCTGAGTCCTCACTCTCCTCAGCCGTCTGTACCTGCTGCTGGCTAACCACAACACCCTGGACCTTGAGTTTGACTCTTCTGCCCTAGATAATACTACCAGGTTACATTATTTGCACTGATGATGTTACCTAGTTTGGGTCGTGAATCATCTGCAAGAAAGCAACCAATCTCGGACAGCACCAAGGACACCCCCCATCTCCCTTCTTCATCTCAACTCAACTGACAGCTTTGCTTTTCTTATAATTTTTTTTTTTTTTTGCTCATTTGTGCCTTCAGAGCCCCATCGGGACTCTCTGACAGCAGCTGCTCCAGGCCCAGCCAGGTCACCAAGCTCCTCCCTCCCCGCAATGGATCAAAGAACCAGAGTTCAGCATTTTGCCATCGTTTCTGGGGTGTCTCCTTGGAAGCAGGAGGAAGATCCAGGTGGGATCTCGGTCTTCAAGGGCGTATTGCAAGGCCGCCCAAATCTGCTCAACGTCGAGAGTCGGAAAGGAGCGATTGTGCAGGAAACTCCACCCCACCCTCTGCCCTGAACCAATTTCCACTCTTTTTAATTCAATTCATCTCCACCTGACCCCAGCAAGGTTGGAAGAGTAGAACTTCCCTTCGAGCCTAGCACCAATTACCGAGGTGTGAAAATGGAAGCTTTGCCATTCAAGCAAACCAAACCCAGGAAAGCAAAGGCTTTATTGAACTCTCTCTCTTTTTTTATTTTTTTTCAAAGGGAGACTTCCGTTCAAAGGCTCTGCAGTTTTGCCTCATACAATGGTGGAGGAGGCCACTCGTGGCAAGCCTAAGCGGTGGGGTGGCTTGATCAAAAGGAGGCCCGGTTTAGCCCCGGAGGCTCTGAGCCACGGCAGGAAAGGGAGCATCCCGTATCCGGAGATGGGTCATCTAGGGTGGCAGAGAGTAGAGTCCTAATAAGTGAGAAAGGTCCTTCGTCTCGCTTTAAAGCTGTGCAAGAATCAGCCTAGCAGGGTCTCCACAGTTTTCTTCCTTTGTCAAATTGGCTTCAGATCATGCAGGGTGTTTTTTTTTCAGAGCGCACAGGGATTTCTAGATTGGGCTGCTTGGGATTATTATTGCTGGAGAAGACCAAAGAGGGGAAGAAAAAAAAAACTCATTTGGCCTCACACAATAGCGAAAAATCCCAGGGCAGAAATTGTTTCTGATGCTTTCCCTCTGGACCGAAGGAAAATATTGAGACGTTGGAGGCATCAGGGGCTGCCACAAAGAGTGGGGGGGGGGAGGGAAATGGGTTTGGTTGTCTCCTCGCTAAATAAATATTACACATATCCCATCCTCCACCTTTGGGAATTTCCCCCCAAATTGTCTTCTGTTTTGCGAGACAGTTTGAAAGCAGAGGAGACGAGAATAGATAGAACAACTGGCCAGAAGTGAGGCTTTGGAATCAGGTGGAAAGAGAGAGAGAGAGAGAAAGAGAAGAGGGGGAAGGCAAGGCAAGGCAGGCAGGCAGGAAAGAAGGAAGAAAGAGAAGGAAGGAAGGAAGGAAGGAAGGAAGGAAGGAAGGAAGGAAGGAAGGAAGGAAGGAAGGAAGGAAGGAAGGAAGGAAAGAAGGAAGGAAGGAAGAGAAGGAAGGAAGGAAAGAAGGAAGGAAGAGAAGGAAGGAAGGAAGGAAGGAAGGAAGGAAGGAAGGAAGGGAGGGAGGGAGGGAGGGAGGGAAGGAAGGAAGGAAGGAAAGAAGGAAGAAAGAGAAGGAAGGAAGGAAGGAAGGAAGGAAGGAAGGAAGGAAAGAAGGAAGGAAGGAAGGAAGGAAGGAAGGAAGGAAGGAAGGAAGGAAGGAAGGAAGGAAGGAAAGAAAGGAAGGAAGGAAAAGAAGGAAGGAAGAAAGGAAGGAGGGAAGGAAAGAAAGAAGGAAATAAGGAAGGAAGGAAGGAAGGAAGGAAGGAAGGAAGGAAAAGAAGGAAGGAAGGAAGGAGGGAAGGAAGGAAAGAAGGAAATAAGGAAGGAAGGAAGGAAGGAAAGAAAGAAAGGAAGGAAAAGAAGGAAGGAAGAAAGGAAGGAGGGAAAGAAGGAAATAAGGAAGGAAGGAAGGAAGGAAGGAAGGAAGGAAGGAAGGAAGGAAGGAAGGAAAGAAGGAAGGAAGGGAAGGAAGGAAGGAAAAGAAGGAAGGAAGGAAGAAAGGAAGGAGGGAGGGAAGGAAAGAAGGAAATAAGGAAGGAAGGAAGGAAGGAAGGAAGGAAGGAAAAGAAGGAAGGAAGGAAGGAAGGAAGGAAGGAAGGAAGGAAGGAAGGAAGGAAGGAAGGAAGATACATTCAGAGAGGGGTTCATTTCTGTAGGTTCACTCTTGAGAGTCACCTGGGGGAAAGAATGGCAGATCAACTAAGCCTTGATATGATTCAGTGATTCAGAAGGACATCATGTGGGTTTTGATGAAAGAGTTAGATGAAAGAGAGAAACATCATGGACCACAAAGTTCCATAATGGATTCTTGCAAGCTTTTTCTCTGCATCTTTTTCATTGAATATTTTTAAATATATATATATATATATATATAAAATTAAGCCGTCCAGGACCTTTTGGCTGCCTGTTTTAAACACATTTTGAAAGTCTTCAAGACGACTCTTAGGGGTCCAGTTAAGGGAGGGTAGAAAGGGCAGTTTGGTGGAGTGGTGAAGGCTTCAGGCTAGGAACCAGGAGGCTTGGAGTTCTAGTGCCACTTTTGGCATAAAGCCAAAATGGGTGACCTTGGGCCAGTCACTTTCTCTTAGCCCTAAGAAGGCAGCAATGGTAAACACTTCTGAAAAAACCTTGCCAAGAAAATATACAATATAGAAGGGATATGGCCAGGCAGTCTCCATAACCAGACAGGATTGAACAGAAACCTTAACAAAAAAGATGATGATTTTACTAGAAGTTTTTTTTATAATATCTTGGCTCTTTTATGCAGCTCTGCTGTTTTTCATCTCTTTGTTCCAGCATATTTTTTTTATTACAAAGAGTAGTAGTACTGTTTTATTCTCTCAAAAGCCTTGTAAAGTTTGTTTGTTTTTTCCCTACAGATATTTGGTAGAAGCCCATAAAACAACTCATTAGCACTCCCTACACCAGCTTTGGTGTCCAGCTTTGGCAATTTTAAGACCTGTGGACTTCAACTCCCAGAATTCCCCAGCCAGCCATGTTGAAGTCCACAAATACCTGTGGATGAGAACAGCTGATTCACAATTAGTGTGGGAGCTGCATTTAGAGTTGCATTTGAAGACAGGAGCTCACAGAATGGGCTGCAAATCATAGAAAGGAGAGATTTGCATAGAAAGGGATGATTTACATGGAAAAGGATAATTTGCACAGAAAGGGGTGATTTGCATAGAAAGGGATGCAAATCTCTTCCTACCCCTGCACCATATGGAAAGTTGAAAGGATACTTTTCAATTCCCTATGCCGCGGATGTCAAGGTTCATCTTCCCAGTTTCCAACACAGGGGAAAATGATTTATGAGTGAAATCATTCGTATTTGAATGATGCCTCTCTGTAGCTGTGTGTTTTAAATCCAGGCGATACTTGGGTTTCTAAACTTCAGTAACTTCTCTTTACAGGTAGACCTCAACCTACAACCAACCATTCCTTTAGTAACCGCTCGAAATTATGGCAACACTGAAAAAAGGGAGGCATGTTCATTTTTCACCCTTGTGACCATTGCAGCATTTATTCTAGCAGTGTTCCAGTATTTGAGGGGGTGCCACAAAGAAGAGGGGGTTCAACCTGTTTTCCAAAGCACCAGAAGGCAGGACAAGAAGCACTGGGTGGAAACCAATCAAGGAGAGAAACAACTCAGAACTCAGGAGAAATTTCTCGTGAGAACAATCAATCAGTGAAATGACTTGCCCCAGTGGTGGGAGTTCAGGAGAACCGGTTGTTAACTGTCTGAGCAGTTTGGTGCACTGGTTGTTGGAAGAAATCATTAGGGCAGAAAACTGACTTGCCCCCAGAGGTTGCTTCTTCTTTTTTGGTCTCCCAGAGGTTTGAGGAAAGCCTTTGCAGGCCCAAAAAAATAGGCCTGTTTCATCACTTCCTGTATTTCCGGAAATACCAGATGTGATGAAACTGGCTGATTTTTTGGCCTGCAAAGCCTGCAGAAGCTTTCCTCAAGCCTCTGGGAGTTCTCAAACGGGCCAAAAATCAGCTTGGAGGTGCAGTACAGGTAAGGAGATGGGGGTGGGGATCGTGCGCGCATGCGCAGGGGGCGTGGGGGGGTGCGCATTTCCTTCTGGGTGGTGGCACACAAGCACACAAATGCAAGCACGCACACAATTATTGTAACAGGAGCCCAAAAAGGTTAGCCACCACTGGCATAGGCTCTCCTGCTTGAGTAGGGTTTGGATTAGAAGATTTCCAAGATCCCTTCCAACCAGTGGTGGGATTCAAAAAGAAATTGCTACCAGTTCTGTGGGCGTGGCTTGGTGGGCGTGGCAAGGGGAAGGATGCTATAAAATCCCCATTCCCTCCCCACTCCACTAACCTGCTTTCCAGCTCCGTTCTCCTGTGCAGGGAAACCAAAGAAGACCCAGTTGATCAGCTGGGACTCAGGAGGCAGAGAATAGATGGGGGCGGGGCCAGTCAGAGGTGGGATTTACTGGTTCTCCAAACTACTCAAAATTTCCGCTACCAGTTCTCCAGAACTGGTCAGAACCTGCTGAATGCCACCTCTGCTTCTAACTCTGTTATTATGTTAGTCTCCTTTTGGAGAATGGCTTTCTTTCAACTTGAAAATGTTGATTTTTCCTGTGATGACACATACCTTTTATGAACATGAAGCTATCTCCATTTTAAGGTCTAACCCTGATGACCCCTCCTTTCTCCAGCCCCATTGAAGCCCCAGTTTTTGTCTCCCATAAATTTTCCAACTTGGTAAACAGACCCGTGTGTCGTCTCTATCTCAGAGATGCCTTTGACATTAATTGCTCTATGAGATGTGTGCACAAGTAGCAACATCTTATTAAAACTGAAATATATTTGGCTGCCCGCTTATTGCTTCTTGATAAAGATGAACTATCCCAACTACACAGAAAGGCCAGCACAGAAATTGAATAGCTAACTCTAAGCATCTCTCCATCACCACGGTTCACAAAGCGAAGCTCAGATTTTCCTAAAATGCTTTCACTTCGTTAAATTGGATGGCACAATCTGCTCCTGAGTCTGGAGCAGGAGCAATGATAGATTCTTGAGAGTTTCTTTTCTCAGCCTCTTCCGTGGATTTCTTTCCCTGGTTTGGCCTCTCTTTGCTCTTGGGAAATCATCTCTTTCCTTGTGTTTATTTATTTGCTTTTTATACAGCTGCAAAAAGGGACGCGGTGGCTCGGTGGCTAAGACGCTGAGCTTGTCGATCAGAAAGGTCGGCAGTTTGGTGGTTCGAATCCCTAGCGCCACATAACGGAGTGAGCTCCGGTTACTTGTCCCAGCTTCTGCCAACCTAGCAGTTCGAAAGCATGTAAAAATGCAAGTAGAAAAGTAGGGACCCCTTTGATGGGAAAGATAACAGCGTTCCATGTGCCTTTGGCATTTAATCATGCCAGCCACAGGACCACAGAGATGTCTTCAGACAGCGCTGGCTCTTCAGCTTTGTAACGGAGATGAGCAGAGCGGAGAGGCAGAAATGACTAGCACGTATGTGCAAGGGGAACCTTACCTTTACCTTTCTACAGCTGCAATTACTTTATAACTAACTAAAGGTGGTGAACATACCTAATGCTCCTTTCTCCTCCTATTTGACCCACAACAACAATCCTTTGAGGTGGGTTGGGCTGGGAGTAGGGGGACTGGCCCAAGATCATTCAGCTAGCTTTCATGTCTAAGACTAGAACTCACAGCCTCTTGGTTTATTAGTCCAAAGTCACCCAGTTGGGTTCCATGCCTAAGGTGGAACCAGAACTCACCATCTCTTGGTTTTTAGCCAGCACCTTAACCATGACACCAAAATAGCCAGCCGGGAAAAATGAATGAAAATATTGAGAATTGTTTTCTAGAAGACCATCCATTCGTATTTTAAAACAGGAATCTAACAAACGTCCAGGCCAAGGGATATGCTTGAGTTTTGAGGGGCTTGCTGGCAAAACACAACCCATTTGTGCTTCGTTCCTAGCATCCACACTTGCAAAGCCCTTGGATTAAAGCCTGAACAAACAGATGGAGCTGGATCATATCCTCCTGGTAGAGACGAACAAAACTCCCTTGAATAAAACATGCACCTTCCAGCAAGCCTCTCATTAGAAAAAAGTAAAAAATTTCCCCACAGTCCACCAAATGAACCTCATAGGTAGACCTCAATTGCAACCCTGGTGGTTGCAACGTTTGTGGATTTTGCTTGCTCTCCATTTATTTTCCAGGATCCTGAAATCTGCACACCTCTTTCCCCAAATCCATTCTGGTTCATCCGTAGTTAAACCAACGATCATCTTTTCAATCAAATTTGTGATTGTGAGAGGGATTGTGAAGTCCGAATGGATAATCATTTAAATATGAGGCAGCAGTGTGCTGTAGCTGCCACAAAAGCCAACACAGTCCTAGGCTGCGTAAACAGAGGGATGGAATCAAGATCATGTGAAGTGTTAATACCACTTTTATAATGCCTAAGTAAGGCCACACTTGGAATTCTGCATCCAGTTTTGGTCGTCACGATGTAAAAGAGATGTTGAGACTCTTGAAAGAGTGCAGAGAAGAGCAACAAAGAGGATTAGGGGATTGGAGGCTAAAACATATAAAGAACGGTTGCAGGAATTGGGTATGTCTACTCTGATGAAAAGAAGGACTGGGGCGACATGATAACAGTGTTCCAATATCTCAGGAGCTGCCCCAAAGAAGCGGGAGTCAAGCTACTCTCCAAAGCACATGAGGGCAGGACAAGAAGCAATGGGTGGAAACTAATCAAAGAGAGAAGCAACTTAGAACCAAGGAAAAATTTCCTGACAGTTAGAACAATTAATCAGTGGAACAACTTGCCTCCTGAAGTTGTGAATTCTCCATCACTGAAGGTTTTTAAGAAGAGATTGGATAACCATTTGTCTGAAATGGTATAGGGTTTCCTGCCTAAGCAGGGGGTTGGACTAGAAGACCTCCAAGGTCCCATCCAACTCTGCTATTCTATTCTATTCTATTCTATTCTATTCTATTCTATTCTATTCTATTCTATTCTATTCTATTCTATTCTATTCTATTCTAAATTTCTTGTGGGAGGTATTAGCCATTTCCCATCCCGCCCTGCTCTATGGCTGCTTGCTATCTGGCATTGCCTTTCTGCCAAGACGAAAGAAAAATGCTTTTATTCCTCAAAAAAAGCCAGTTGAATTGTACCTAGATATTGTGCTGGAAGGTGTTTTATCAGTGTAGAATGCTGGCTGTGTGCTGATAGGACACAGAAGGCCAGGTGGGTGTATGAAAAGAAACAGATAGAAAAATGCTACAAGGGAAGAAAAAAAAAGGACCCTTTGACAGGTTTTGCTTTTGTTTTTTTCCCCCCCTAGCTATCAAAGCGTCTTTGGCTTCAGGGTCCTGACATCTGATTAATTATATCAAGTTCACTCATTCAACAGGGTGCATCGCTGACAGTTCTAGCTTTTTATCCTCAAAATAGGTTACTGATGAGGTAAGCCCTCGAAGGATGGAGATGCACTGCCTACAAAATGAGATTGCCTAGTTCTGAAGAACAAGAAGGCAACAGAGGCAGGGCTGGGCTTACAAAAATTTTAGCAATGGGTTCTCCGCCTGGTTGCTGGGTGGGCGTGGCCATGGTGGGCGTGGCCTTGTTGGCCTCCTGCACCACGGCGGGGGGGGGGGTGTTTCACCCTTCCCTGGCTCCAGAGGCTTTCCTCAACATCCGGGAGGCCCGTTTTTCGCCCTCCCCAAGCCTCAATATGGGCCCTGTACTTACCTGGGATCCAAAATGGGCGGCTTGGGGATTCCTGGGAGGGGTGAGGCGGGTGGGCAGGGCTAGCCAAGGGTGGGATTTTCCAGTTTGCTGAATCAGCCATAAAGCAGCCATAAGATCCTCGCCTGAACCAGGGAATGGATGCTTCTTAATCTTATTCTTACCATCATCATTTCCTACTAAGCTCTGGGACACCTTTGCTGGTCAAGCAATACTACAAGGAGCTGAATTCAGATTCACTGAAGAACCGAGTTACTGACTTAGCAACTCTAGTGATCCACTTAACAACTGTGGCAAGGCAAGTCATAAAATGGGGCAAAACTCACTTAACAACTGTCTCATTTAGCTATAGTGATTTAGGGCTCTATTGGGGTCATTAGACGAGGACCACCTCTATGGATATTCATTGTTTTAAAATTTTAACATTTTTTTTGTGGGGGGGTGTTGTGTTTTTATGATTGTAAGCTGCCTAAAAGTCTTTTCTAGATGAGATAGGTGGCATGTAAGATAGATGGATGGATGGATGGATGGATGGATGGATGGATGGATGGATGGATGGATGGATGGATGACAGACGGATGGACAGACGGATGGACAGATGGATGATAGATAGATGGATAGATAGATAGATAGATAGATAGATAGATAGATAGATAGATAGATAGATAGATAGATAGATAGATAGATAGATAGATAGAGATAGGCAGGCAGGCAGGCAGGCAGATAGATCACCCATAGAATGGAAGCACCCAGAATCTGAATCAAACTTCCCCATGAGATGAGGCTAGGTGGACTATATCCCATTGTGAGTGGTAAAATCTTAAAGTTTTAAGGCACCAAATCCATTTTTTTTATCAGTAGTGGAATATAGTTTAAGACTTGTGAACTTCAACTTCCAGAATTATATTAGGCGTTACTTGCTTGCAGACGTTTCATTATCCAAATAGATAACGTCCTCAGTGTCAGTGGGTGTGGGGTTTGCTGCCTGTTTATATCTAGTAGCTTGCCAGTTTCATTTTTTTTTACACTTAGGAAACCACATATCCACTGACTCATAATGGGCTATTTGTTTGAGCACAGCATGATTTATGAAAACACAGTCCCTGGGTTTTCTAAACACAACAATTTGAATTTTGTAAATGATGGGTTGCATCACTCATTTAGAAAAAAAAAAGATCTTGGTGCATGACTAACTTTCAGTTTGCATACAGGAAGTGAGAAATGTGTTAAAATGCATATGGAACAAACCTCTAAGCCTGGTTTGCAGCCAACAGACAATCCCAGTTACCAAGAATCAGTAGGTCACCATCTGGAGATTCCTGCAGCTGTATCAAAGTCACTTCAACAACTGTGCCATGACTAAACAGACCTGATATCGCTTTCAAACTTTTAATATGTCGTGTTATCATGCTGCTCCCATTCCTCCTGCACAAGCCAGCTTTGTCAATCCTGAAATCACAGCTCAGACAAGCTTTGTAAATTTCTCAAAAGTCCTGGGAGTTTGCTATTTCGCCCATTTAAATTCTTGATTCTGATGGTGAGGGCACCAAGAGGAAAGTTCCTCCAACTGGGTCTACACTTTTTCTGTCACGAAGCGGACATTGATCTCTAGCAGTCTAGAGACAGAAGCTGCCCATAAGGCATGGGAGAAGCTGGCTACTCCAATCCAGGACATGGTTTCTCAGATCTGGAAGGGAGTTTGAAATCGTGCTCAAACATCAACTTCCTGCTCTTCGTATTGAGAGACCGAATATTTGCTCTCGATGTGCTTATTATTTCTGATCAATGTTTCTAACACAACTTTCCCCAGGATCACACGAGGAGTATTGTTGTAGTGAAGTGATTCCACAAGACAAGGTGGAGAAGAAAGCTGGGGGGAGGAAGCGGGGTGAGGAGGGGGAAACAATGGGAAAATAGGACAGAACAGAATAACAGAGTTGGAAGGGACCTTGGAGGTCTTCTAGTCCAACCCCCCTGCACAGGCAGGAAGCTCTATTGCCATTTCAGACAAATTGTTGTCCAATCTCTTCTTAAAAACCTCCAGTATTGGGGCATCCACAACTTCCAAAAGGAAGCCATTTCACTGATTAATTGTTCTTCCCTGTCAAGGAGTTTCTCCTTCCATCCTTCTGAGGTGGATAAAATGAGGACCCAGATTGTTGGGGGAAATAGGCTGACTCTGTAAACCGCTTAGAGAGGGTTGTAAAAACACCATGAAGTGGGATATAAGTCTAAGTGCTATTGCTATTGCTAATTCCAGGTTGCTTCTTCTCCTTTGATTCGTTTCCATCCATTGCTTTGCTTCTTCTCCTGCCTTCACGTGCTTTGGAGAATACAGATACAGTCTAAAGATTATCAATCTAGTCCAACCCCCACCACCACCCAAGCAGGTTCTCTTCTTGAAAGCCTCCAGTGATGAAGCTCCCACAGCTTCTGATGGGAACTTCTGTTCCATGGGTTGATTGTTCTCATTGTCCGAAAATTTCTCCTTATTTCTAGGTTGAATCTCTCCTTGGTCAGTTTCCATTCATTATTCCTTGTCTGGCCTTTGGATGCCTTGGAAAGTAGCTTGACCCCTACCTCTCTATGGCAGCCCCTCAAATATTGGAAGACTGCTATCCTGCCTCCCCTGGTCCTTCTCTTCACCAGACTAGCCAGGCCCAGTTCCTGCAACTGTTCGTTGTACGTTTGAGCCTCCAGTCCCCTAATCATCCTGGTTGCTCTTCTCTGCACCCTTTCTAGAGTCTCAACATCTTTTTTTATAGTGTGGTTACCAAAACTGGATGCAATCCAGACCAGTCCACCATCTTCCAGCTGCCAAGGTAGAGAAATGCTGATCTAGAGCCAGGCTTCTTGGCCACGATGCAAGCAAAGAGGCAGGATTAAAAAAAAATCAGATGGGACATACACAGAGACACACATCCATTATTATTCCTTGTATGGTTTTCAAGTGTTTTGGGAAATAGCTTGAACAACCCCTCCCTCTTCTCTGTGGCAGCCCCTCAGATATTGGAACAAGAATAGCTTGACTCCCTCTCCTTTGTGGCAACCCACCAAGAACAGCCAAGCCATGAATCTACCATAGGTTTCCTCCTAAGCCAACTACCGATTTTTGTTAGCCACACAACCCTTTGCATAAAGCTGGTGGGTGGTGAAAACTCTGTCTCGAAAAGCTTTTGCAAGTTTCTTATTTATGACAAAGCAGATATGAAAGCGTGAAGCATTCCCACCCTTCCTTTCCCTCCTGTCAAATATTATAATCATCTCCTTTCCTGTTGTACAATCAAAGGCTGCCCTATATTCACTGGAGCTCCTGCCATACGCTACATGCATAGCAACAAGTGAGAGAAACAAAAGACCAAAGTAAACAGCCAGAGGAGGAGACAGAAATGGCTGGCAAGTGGACATTGGGAGAACGTTTCAAGGCAGTTGTGTATGTGTGTGTGTGTGTGTGTCTGTGTGTCTGTTTGTGTGTCGGTGTCTGTGTGGAAACTAACCCCTTTCTTCTGCTTTGCTACTCACCCCGTTTCTGCTCCAGCGGCTTTCTTGAACACCTCATCTAAAACGTTCTTTTTATATCTCTCTTGGAAAAAAAAAAAATACTACTACCCAGATGCACGTACAAATCAAAGGAAATTTGCTCTGGCAATTTTCCGAGTAGAAATATCTCTCTCTTTCTCTCTCTCTCTCTGCTTGTATTCAGCTACCACTGAGGTTACAAACAGAGCCAACCCTGATTTTTTACTTGATAAGAAATATTTCATTTAGAATTTTTTATTTTTATTTAGCTGTGCAGCCGTGATTTTGCTTTCAATGAAGGATCTTGGCCTCCCTTTGTCATTGTTTGCTACTACAGTTCATTTCTCTTGTAGGTGTAGATTTGCGGCAGATTTTACATGGGATGCATCTAATTCAAATTAGCCTTGACAAACTTAAACTCTTAGGTCTTGCAAAAAAGATTGTGGGCATCTAATTTTCCTCTTGTTTGCTTTTAACATAGATCAGCTGTAGTTGTAGAATTGCAGATCAGTAAATATCTGTTTAATTACACACTCCTATTAGCGTGTTAATACAATCCAGTTGATTTATTTGCAAATCTTACCAAAAAAATTGGAAATGTTTGTAGTTGTTTATATTCCCCATTGTTCCCAATACAAGAAATTCCTTTATAAATCTTCCTACCATTTAGGAATCTGTCAAAGGAAAACTGTCCAGGAATATTTTTTTTGCATGATGCCAGTTTCCCAGTATAATACTTTTAATCAGTTAATTCATGATAAAATTGCAACTAGTATTGTTTGTACAAGCCTTCAGTAAAATATCTCTTCTTCAGATAGATTGCTAAATGATTTGGGTTATTGTGTTTATTTGAAACAAGCTAGGTTTTATTTGGTGTTAGCATTTGTTGCTGCTGAGATCCAAAGGGAGTGGAATGTCAAAATCCATTCAAAACGGAAAGCAGAGATAGCCAATGTACTAGCTGGCTTTTCATTCCACCATGGTTATCGGCAACTTCAAGATGGCCACCAAGCCAGAACTTGCTATATCAATTGCACTGTTCCTTCTGCATAGACTAACCTTGGCTGATCTCCAAAGGTTGATCAATGTCAAATCTGATTAATCTTTAGAGTAATCCTTGGAAGGAAGGCTATCAGGAACTACCCCTAGCTGGTCTAGGAGAGAGAACCATCCCAGAAGATACTAATGGGAAGAGTGGTGAGATTAAAAAAAAATAATTACTATCGGTTCTGTGGGCATTGCTTGGTGGGCGTAGCGTGGCTTGGTGGCTGTGGCTTGGTGGCTGTGGCAGGGTAAGGATACTGAAAATCCCATTCCCTCCCCACTCCACTAACCTGCTTTCCAGCTCCATTCTCCTGTGCAAGGCAACAAAAGAAGACCCAGCTGATCAGCTGGGACTTGGGAGGCAGAGAATAGATGGGGGCAGGGCCAATCACAGGTGGGATTGGCCGGTCCTACTCAAAATTTCCACTACTGGTTCTCCAGAACTGGTCAGAACCTGCTGAATACCACCTCTGAATGGAAAGCCATACTGCAGCCAAGAAAACTACATGACTGTATCCATAAAGACCTCCCCTCCATTTGAGCTCAGCTCTTCTTGACAGTATAAAACAAAATGCTGGTGACTTATTGAATATTAAAATTCCATGTTCTCCTTTTCAGCAATGCAATCTGCTCACCGTTTTTTGTTGCTTGATGGAATTGTACGTAAGCAAGCGACTGAAAATGAAATCTTCATGCCAATTCTTTCTTTATATTTGTATATTTGAAGGTACCAGGACTCCACCATGAGCTCACAAAAGCTTCTTTTTCACATGCGAGCATAAAAGACTTTAGAATAAAAGCATTAAGTATATAGCAGAATAAATTCAACATCCCCCTGACATCTACCATATGCATGAACATGACATATTAATTATATTAGTCACCTAAATATTTAAAGTGGCTTGTTCAGCCCACAGTCTATTTCTGCAAGTTGTCAATTCATGCAAGTTTCCTGAAGTGCAGGAAAGTTTCTTCCTACTTCCCCAATTCCCCTGGTTGGAAAACAAACTCAGAAGCTGAAGTCAGTTTTATAGGAGTCCAGGTTCCCTATAAGGAAGCAATTGGGCCAACAGTAGCTTTTCTATGCTTATAGGCAAGACTTGAACAGAAGAGTTGGCTGCCCATTTTTTCAGCAGTAGAAATTGCCAGGCGGGGGTGGTGTTCAGGTCTCAGAGTCGGCTAGCTGTCAGGATTCCGGCAGTTACCCTCAATTAAATCATGACTCTCAGGCCAAACTTCCAAAACTTCAAAAGGATTTATTGGGAGTTAACACGTCTGGCACTGCCTGGGTGTAGCCGACTGAGACACATAATTTATTGTCACCCTTGACTCTGGTTTTCCCCCACCCCTCTGGGTGTATCATAATTCATATTCTCCAATGAGGCACATCTATAGCCAAGAGTCATCAATCATGTTCTCCAGTTAGACATTTGCACGGCAGAAACTTCAGTCACTTAGTTACTATCTTTGAAAAACCATTTATGGAATGCACTTTCGATTCCCAAGCTGCCGCGGTGCTCTTTCAAAACCACTTTCTGTTGGCAACTCTAAAAAGACCACAGAAATATTTTATGAGTTGACAGGTGGGATTCAGCCAGCATGGACCAGTTCGGGCAAACTGGTAGTTTCAGCGATTAGTTGGTCCCATCCACCTGTCCCTGCCCTAGTCTGTCCTATATTTCTTTGTTTTTCAGCCGCATCTCAACTGTTTTACTCACCGATGTTGCAGCAGAAGGTAAATTTTAGCTGAAAATGGGTGGTTTTCAAATGCTGTGCACGCAGGCAAAGCACGCTCAACCAAACCGGGTTGTTTACACCGGTTGAATCCCACCACCGCTGCCCAAGAATGTCTGTGCTACTGACAGGCGAGTGGGCTTCACATCCACTAAATGTTTAGAAAGACGTGGGAAAACCCTTGAAGTCTGTCTTATCCGCGGTACAAACATAGAAGAGAATCTTTGTAGCTCAGGTTGAACTGTGGGGTTCTTGGTGCTCTTTGGGATTGGTGGTTTTCTTGCGGACATTTCATTACCCATCTGGGTAGCATCATCAGTACTAGAAGGGAAAGGGGTTTACTCTGAATACAAGCAAATACCACTCCCTTCTAGCACTGATAATGCAGCCCAGTTGGGTAATGAAATGTCTGCAAGAAAACAACCAAGCTCAGAGGCCACTAAGGGACTCCACATGGTACAAATATGTTCCAGGTATATATGCATGGATTTTGCACCTCATCAGACACAATGATGTTCTGATATGCAGCAATGGATGACAATAATGGTGTCTCTATGGAACATGAGCAGGGATGAATATAATTTTGCCTTATTAACTATCAAACTAGTGTAAGAAAAAAGAACTGATAACCTTGACAGTGGTGGATTTCCAAAACGTGCCCTAGAGGTAGCTAA
This sequence comes from Notechis scutatus, assembly GCF_049901735.1. Taxonomy (NCBI): domain Eukaryota; kingdom Metazoa; phylum Chordata; class Lepidosauria; order Squamata; family Elapidae; genus Notechis; species Notechis scutatus. Next base: position 21,877,954 of record NC_142015.1, read on the forward strand.
AGTGGAATTGGCTTTTCATTTAATGGCACATTGCTCCTTTATCCTAAACGAAGACACACAACCTGGGGTGAGTCAGAGCTTCATGTATATCAAATACAGGGTGTCGTCTTAGTTCACATTAAAATTCTGACCCTAACATTAATATAGATACCTTATGTAGCAGTGTTACTATTTAAACGGTGACTATAGCATCCAGCAAGGCCTTGTTTTCAATTTATAGCACATCTACCTTTAAAGAGCATATAGCAAATGATAGGAAAAACCCTGAAGAGCATCTGTCAATGAAAAGAGCTAGCATTGTGCTAGCTGAGTAAATAGTCCAATGTGTTATAAATGTTGTTATATAGGAGGTAATGATGCACTGAGAGAGAGGGAGAGGGAGGGAGAGAGGGAGGGAGGGAGAGAGAGAAAGGGAGGGAGAGAGGGAGAGGGAAGGGGGAGGGAGAGGGAGGGAGGGAGGGAGGGAGAGGGAGGGAGAGGGAGGGGAGGGGGAAAGAGGGAGGGAGAGAAGCAGAGAGGGAGGGAGGAGGAGAGAGAAGGAGGAAGAGAGGGAGAGGTGGTAGGGAGAGAGGGAGGGGGAGAGGGAGAGGGAGGGAGAGAGAGGAAGAGAGGGAGAAGGGGTGGAAGAGAGGGAGGGAGAGGGAGGGGGAGGGAGGGGGAGAGGGGAGGGGGGAAGAGGGAGGGGGGAAGGATCTATAATAAGTTAATTAATCACCATGCTCAGAACATTTGTATCATCTAAAAACAACTCGTAAGCACAGTGAATGGGCTCACTTGTATAATATGTGATGCCAGTCAGAAGTTTTCAAATAAGGCAAATTAACCATTATAAGGGTGCAAGAGTTACCAGTACTCTGTTTTTAAGTGATGGTAGCTCCATCATTATCCAAGCATGTAGGAAAGAAGTGACTTTATTCAATAGCAATAGTAGTAGATTTAGACTTATATACCACTTCGCAGTGCTTCACAGTCCTCCCTAAGGGTCAGCCTATTGCCCCCAATGATCTGGGTCCTCATTTTACCAACCTTGAAAGGATGGAAGGCTGAGTCAACCTTGAGCCAGTCAGGATTGAACTGCTGGCTGTGGGCAGAGTTTGTCTGCAATACAGCATTCTAACTACTGCGCCACCACCAGGGCTTTTCCTAAATCTCACTGACTTCTGGAAATAAACAACCAAGCTCAGAGAGCACCGAGGACAACAAATCTAAACAGTGCTGCACATCAAGGAAGAGGAGGACATTGTATGACTTTCTAAGCTTCATTGACTTCTATGATCATCTTTGGTCCCTGATAAGGGGTGTTGAGAGCTGCAATCCAACATCATCTGAAGATCTAAATGTTGCTCAGACCAGTATGTAAAGATGGAGAGCAGTAATGAGACGTATCCTCTTGTTTTTGCTATCATTGCTAGCATTTGTGGGAGACAAAATGTGATGAGTAGGGTTCAGGATGGCCCCATCTCTTTCCATCTGACCTTATCCCTGTGGATTTGTCAGCCTCTCAATCAAACCTGCTGGATCATCACAGATACACTGGAAGGGGAAAATAGAATAAACCCCAAAGGAGATTCCCACGGGTATCATACTTATTTGTGAGCCCAGGAGAAAAAAAAACTCTCACAAAGAAATCCACCTAGACTTAACAGGGTTCCTGCTAGAGGAACCTGATGATCTACAAGCACAGTTGGAGAACCACAACCATGGGCAATCACCATGGCCCAGACTTTCTAATTTAGTTTATTGAGCTGTGGTACACAGAGATCTATGGTTGTCCATGGTTTCATGAGTTGGTAGAAGCAGGAAATCTGTCCTTCCAGGAAATGTGTTCCTATTCCTTCATGCCACCAATATTCCTACTCTAGGAATGGCACAACATCCAATTGTACTCTACCTCATATCCATTCCGGTGCATTTCTTCAGGATGGAAATAGAAAACAACATTTATCAAAGGATGCCTAGAAGGGGCATCTTTACCAGGGGTGGGATTCTACCGGTTCGGACTGGTTCTATAGAACTGGTTGTTATGATTCTGCGCAGTTTGGAGAAGCGGCAAATCATGCCCCTGGCTGGCCTTGCCCCTCTCCACCCGCCCCTCCCCTCCCCGTCAGTCCTTATCGTGCCTGTGCAACATCGCGCACATGCCCAACATCGCTGACTGCATTCTTCCCCGCCCAGTCACCTAAGGTATTTCTTTTTTTTCCCCTCCCAATGATCAGCTGTTTCTATAATCAGCTGCCCTGGGATTCTCCTCGCTTACTTACTGCTTCGCTCAGGAGGCTTCCCTGAGGCCCAGGAATGCCAAAAATACACACACACCCCTCCACTTTTTGTCTTCCTGGTCCTCAGGGAAGCTTCCTGGGAGCAAAAACGCCCCTCTCCCAGGACGCTTCCCTGAGGACCAGAAGGCCCAAAAAATGGGGGAGGGTGTTTGCTGCAAAAAAGCCATGCCCATCCAATCACATGGCCACACCCACCTAGCCACACCCACCTAGCCATGCCCACAGAACCGGTTGTTACAAAATTTGAATCCCACCCCTGATCTTTACCCAGAACTGCTAAGGGATAGGGAAGAATTTTATTTTCTTAAGGGGAAAGGTGACAAGCAATGGAACCCAAGAGACTTGCCATACCCGGAATAATGGTTGCAAAGCAGTCGGCAGAAAACAGAGTTGAAGATCAGCCTTAGCATCTTCAAAGGGTGGCACAAACCGCTAATTAATCCCAGCGAGGCGGGGGAAGCATTGTAGCAAAGTTGTGGGCTACAATTGTCACGGTGCCAATCAAAAAATGCTGCCACAGTGACAGCTGACAGTGTTTGCTTTTTCAGTTTCCTGAGCTCCCAAGTCCCCAAACCACTAAGAGGAAGCAGAAGTCTTCTTGAAAAGGCATAAGCCAAATTCTCCCAGGACCTGGATTTGACCTATAAAAGGTACCATCACTAGGGTCCTCCTAGGTACTTCAGAGAACTCCTCTGTCTCCCCGGTGCATCATCAAACCTGCTATAATCACCTAAAGTCAAGGTTCTACAGCATCTTTCCAGACGTGTTGGGACCACAACTCCCAGTTATTAGCCATACTGATCGGGAACGCTGGGAGTTGTGGTCTCATCACATCTGGAAATTAGCAGGCTGGAAAAGATACTTATTAAGTCAAGAAAAGCTCACAGATGGGGAGGGATACAGATTTCCATGTGCCTACTCAGTATCAAGGCTCTCTCTGGCTCTAAGGAACAGCCTGAAGAAGGCATGAGAATGCCAGTGGCATGGGAAGGGATGGGGGAGATAGCTTTCTTGGGTGGAGGGGGCTTTTCAGATCACATCAAGTATGGATGTGAGGCAGGAGGAAAGTCCATGGAAGTCTCCATTCCCACTTGACAGAATAAGTGAGGCTGTCAACTCTATCTGTACCTATAAAAGGAGAATATTGGCAGCTCAGGGTTGAAATGAAGGGTCCTTGGTGCTCTCTGAGCTTGGCTGTTTTCTTGCAGGTGTTTCATGACCCAAACCGGGTAACATCATCAGTGCTAGGGTGCTAATAAAACATCTGCAAGAAAACAACCACGCTCAGAGACTACTAAGGAACCCACAGTCCTCCTCCTCCTCTCCCCCTCCTCTTCCTCTCCCCTCCTCCTAGCACTGATGATGTTACCCGGTTTGGGTAAATGAAACATCTGCAAGAAAACAACCATGCTCAGAGAGTACTAAGGAACCCACAGTCCTCCTCCTCCTCTCCCCCTCCTCTTCCTCTCCCCTCCTCCTAGCACTGATGATGTTACCTAGTTTGGGTAATGAAACATCTGCAAGAAAGCAACCAAGCTCAGAGAGCGCCAAGGACATCCCCATCTGTATCTTCTGTTTAAATGGAAAAGCAGCTTTGGTCTGGTTATAGCCTCTGCAAAGCAAACAGTTTTGCTGATTTAATTCTTTCTTCTCCCAGATGTGATTTCCAAGTTTGGGGGAGTTCATATTAGCCCCATTTGGCTGTTCATCACAGTTTAGTCAGAGAGTCATTATAATGTGGAGGTGAAGGTATGTTATTAGGAAGAAGGAGTCTCAATTACAAGGTCAAAAGTTAACCAGGTGACTTCAGACCCATCTTGGAACTCCTTTCCTACCTTCTTCACAGAGCGGTTGTCATGAATGAAAGCAAACAAAACAAAATGAGTGTGTTACATATATGCCATCTTGAAAGCTTGGAGGAAAGACAGAATATAAATCTAATGAATAAATAATATATACTATGACTGACTCTGTGGAAATGGAAAACACAGAATCAGTATTAAGTCCTTCTTGGCTGAACTAGCAACAAGGTATTATGAAGACTATTCCAATTCAGGTGTATTACTTTTAAAATTCAGTTGTCCACAGTAGCTAGTTGGAGACAGCTAGTAAGGTGTAAAGCATTTTTCAAGAAAGATACCACAAACAGGGCCTTTACTAGTGAGGATAAAAAATTAGCACCAGTGTAAATTTTATGACTGAGAAGCACCGACTAGAATCATGCATCGTTCCAATCATAATTGTACGTTGCCCGATGTGTGAAAATAGTTGTTATGGATTGTTTCATAATCTTTTAGAACAAAACCCTGTTTTCTGTGAAACATGAAGTCAACAACCTTGTCTGATCATGCTCTTGGGAGAAATTTGACATCAGGTTCTTGAAGTTCCTCAACATTGCTTGGAGCAGTTCTCCACACTAAGCCCTGAGAAGGAGTGTGTCAGCATTCCAACTAACCAACTCCAAACCAATAAACTCCAAGATGGGCATTTTCTCAAAGTTCCACTTTATTAGAGTTGTCATATTGGCACATCTGGGAAAACCCAAATCTGAGAGTTCCGGGTTTTCCGTCCCCACCCCCCAAAAAATCAAAAATCCCCCCCCCTGCACCCACCAGTCCATCACATGATCCAATCAAATGTCATCCCAACTGGAGACCTTCCTCCAAACACTCCTCTCCAGGTGCAGGGTAACATGTCCTTGACTTTCTGTGAAAAAAAATGTTGTTGAGTCTAAACTTCTGCCTCTCTATGAAATTCCCCCTCCCCAATTCCCAGACACTAAATGAGGCAGCCTCGAAGCTTCCAAGTAAAATATGGTTTCCAAGGCTGACAGAGTGTTTTTGCTGGTGAGACCAGTCTATCAACCCCACCTACCCAAATGTGGGATGGAGCGTATTGCTTCTGCTTTCGCCTTTCAGCCCCAATCCAGGAGCCTTCGCAGGCAGTCACTTTCGTGACAAACTTTTTGTATTAAATTTAAATTTACCGATGAAGAAATAAAGGGTGACTTGTATAGCTATTTCAAGCTATTTAATTCTTATTAGTCTTCTGGGATTTGAACCTGGGCTACTTATATATTAGACAAATGTATTAACCTCTAGCACATAGGCGCTCCTCACTTTGTTGGCTATACTGAGGGGGGGTAGGTGTTTTTCCAGTAAGTCTGGTCTATCAGGGCAACCTGGTCTCCCCAGGTTCGAATCCCAGAAGGGTATGGCTAGCTGATGAGAGCTAAACAGCTTGAAGTAGATCTATTCTAGTCTCCCATTATTTCTTTGTCGGTAAATTTAAATTTAACACAAATAGTTTGTCGCAGAAACGACTGCCTATGAAGACTACTGGATTGGGGCTGAAAGGCAATATATCCCATCCCATATTTGGATAGACCCATATCTGGGTTGCCCTGATAGACTTGTCTCACTAGAAAAACACTTAATCTTCTCCCTGGTACAGTCAACAAAGCAAAGAGAGCCTGTGGCCTAGCAATTAATCCATTAACCTAATATACAAGCAGCCCAGGTTCAAATCCTAGAAAGGTATGGCTAGCTGATGAGAGCTAAACAGCTTGAAATAGCTATACTAGTCTCCTTTTATTTCTTTGTCGGTAAATTTAAATTTAAGCCCTGAGAGGCCATACATTTTTTGCACCGTAGTGCTATTTACTTATTGGTTGGGAAAGTTACTGCATCTTATTAAACCTGTTGGTCCAAGAGACTCTATGAGATTGTTTTTCCTAGAACTTTTCTATATAGGACTCTGTACATCAGGCTTTATAGCAACTCCAGGTTTCTGTGATGTCATGAGGTCAGCTGTGTTTGGGAGTTAAGTCAAATTATTTCTGGCTCAACTGCACTTATGATTAAAATGCAATAAAAATCACTGGGTTTGTTGAAGTAGGGCAGCTCCCTGAAGTTTGACCCTATTCTCCATTTGCTGGTTTCTAAACTTCGGAACTTTCACTAGGAAAGATTTTGCCAGGGAGGCCCACAAAATGTGGCCAAAAATGACAAGATGGCAGCTATGATTGAAGACCCACCATCATTGAGGAGCCTCTGTGGCGCAGTGGTTACAGTGCAGTACTGCACTTCTTGCAGAATGGTACTGAACAGCTGTACCTTCTAGAACACAACCTACCACCTATTCTCGACAATTGTCACTTAATACATTCATTTCCAGGTCTCGTTTGAGGACCCAGATTGTTGGGGGGCAAGAGGCTGACTCTGCAAACCACTTAGAGAAGGCTGTAAAGCACTGTGAAGTGGTATATAAGTCTTAAGTGCTACTGCTATTGTTTGAGTAGTTCTTTGAAGTGGGAAAACTGCTAAATTACTAGACAGATTTTCTGTAGAAAAGCCATCCCACCACAAATAAAGATTATTCTCTCTACTCTAACCATGGTATTCTATGGTTGTAGCATTTGATATGCCAGCTATTAGCATCTTTCTACCTTTCACTGGCATTGCTTTTGTAATTTTGTGGCACTTTTTTTCTGGATTTATCTGTACAGCTGGGAATCTGTTGCTGATTATGGTGGCATAAAAATAAAACCAATCAATCAATTATAAAAATAAAGTAAAAGACATGCCAAATGGGCTGGCACAATCTTTTCTCTCCAAAGGATGCTTTGTTGCTTTTTGTTTGGTCTGTACCTGAAAGCTTTTTATCAATACCTTGTAGAAAGAATAATTAATCCCACTCCTTTACCTCTACAGCAATAATGGTATAGTCTAATAAACATTCTCCTATATGATTTTGCAGAATGTCAGACTGGCATTTAAAAAAGAGGTTTTTTTTTAGCTGAGTATCAACACCCAAGATCTATGGGAAGATATGGGACTGGCATATGACCTTCTTATTTCTATCTCTACTCCATCAGAATTTACTTTGCAAGCTGAGTAAGGACCTTTTTACCTTGCTGTTACTTGTGCCTACGTTAACTCCAATGCTGTGCATCTGTGTAGCAGAACATCATGCTATTATTATGCCAGAAGCAGATACAAAGCTGAAAGGTGATTATTTTTTTCTCGAGATGACTCATGAAACAAAACAAAACAAGCACTGCAAAGGTAGATCTTACATAGGAAGTATTAGGAATCAACTTGGCAAGAGGAAAAATGGTTTCCTGACATCTGTCTGAGTATCACATGGCTGTACAGAAGAGTAGTACGTCAACAACAGAACTCAAATTAGACCCCACTGAATAGACTCTTATTTTGAGGAGCGATGTGGTGGGGTAGAGTTTGCTTTGAGGAAGTATGTCATTTAGGAGAAGGAGTAGCAGAACCTGGGGTGAAATTAAAAAAGGGGATCATCAGCCTGGAATCCCTATGTAGTCACAAGCAAACAAAATCCAATCTCCGTTGAATTCCATTCCTTATCTAACCCCAAGCTGGTGTTAATTGTTAGTTGAGAAGATTCCTGCAGCAATAAATCAGTTTAATTGGACCTTCATTTGTGGGACCTAGTCTTTTCTGCCAAACATGACCATAGATAACATATATCCATAAATAATATCCACTATCCATTAATACTGCTTGAACTCTTCATTGTTCTGGAACCACAAAATGGATGGCTGAAAAATAGGAGTAAAACAATAAACCTAATTTCACCTGCATATTCCGCTTCATATTTGGCCAAAAATATACATTAGAGGACTTTAAACACATTGCATGACACATGGCTTGGTTTGGTATAAACCTTGTTTTTTCAGCCAAGAAGGACCGTAACCAATGGTGGCAAAACCTAGCCAAGGTTTGGTCCTTGTGAGTGTCCCACTTGGTGGGACTTTCTTGGTACAGGGTGTCACATTTGGGGAAGATCTGAAGTTGTTGCACATCACTGCAACACCCTCGGTTTATAAATAAGGAAGTCAGAATTCACCAAAATGTATCAGTTTGAGCACTAGGTAACTCTATGTTCCTTGAAGCCACTTCACTATTGACAGCTAGATTGCTACAGATGTTGTCATCTCATATCCTGAACCAACCATATCATTTTTTTTTCCAAATAGAAGAACTTGACAACAACATGCCTATCTTGACAGGGTTTATCTCGCTAACATACAGTACTGGAGGGATAAAACAAGAAAAGTAGTTGCACGCAAGTAATTTCCAGGGAATTATAAGGATTAATTCTCAGCTGTTCAGATTTTTGCCTTGTTCTCGTGGCTTTGCCGTTTCACACATGCTTCCTTCCCTCTCCTGCTATCAGACACAGATTTTGTCTGGAAAATTTCCTGGCTGTAGCCATCCCTTTCCCTGAATGATTGGTCAAGATTTAACCCCCAATTTCTCCTGGAGAAAGAATCCCCTCTGCCTTCACCAACCTGCAGTGTAACATCCTTTCTGTGATCAGAGGTTCCATTATTACATTAACCTTTCGCGTTTTTAGAATCTGCTTAAGGAAATTGTCAGAGAGAAAAAGACGAGGTTCTTTTGAAAGGATGAGGGGCATTATAAACATCACCCAAAGCATTGAAGAAAGATAATTAATAACAAACGAATGACAAGGGGAGGTAAAGGCCACAAAGAATGCCGTTAAGGTTAACAATACTTTGCGATGGAATTTTCTACCTGAAATGTCAGATTCCCTTCATTCTTTTTTTTTAAATAAAAAAAAATATATTTGCTTTTTATTTCATTCACCTCCACCAACCCTCCAGATGTGACTTAAGAAAAAAAAAAAGGAAAGATCGATGACTGGATATCCTACGGGAATTTCACAACTCAAAGAAGTCTTTTTCTCCAATCTGGCACTTTCCAAGATCCTGAATATGTTGGGACCTGCAGTTTCAGTACAATATGTGAATTTAGAGAACATAGATCTATCACACCTAGGTGGCACCAGGGAGCAGAAGAAGTGACAGGTTCTCTGGGATAATCCGTTCTCCTAAATTGGCCCTAAGTAAGAGTTAGCTCTCTTAATAATGTCACTTTCCTAATAACTCAGTTTCAGATTAGAAGTTTGCATCGACAAGAATGTTCCATTGGTAAGCTTGCATCTATTCCAAAGGTATCAGTAATACAGTGATTCTGACAAACAGCCCTGTAGGGTAGACTACTAATTTAAGATCACCTTCCCTTTACAGAACCCATGGCGGAAACAAGATTTAAACCAGCAGATTTCCAAGTCAGAGCTTGTAAACACATTGATACTACAAATACCAGGTGAATCTTCTCTTCGCTATGGTCAACATGCAAATTAAAAACAGTTGAACTTTAAGCTCCAAGCTGCATAACTACACAGAGGTGATCCATGAAATGATATGTGATCCTGGGCAGAAAACACAGAACTGAAAAAGTGATTCCCAACTATTTCATTTATTCCATATTCTTTTCCAAAATCCTAAAGACAGCAGGTTGCATTTTCTTCACCCAGGGATAACAAACCCCTCCTTCTAAATAATTATAGTTTAAAATTGTGGTGGGCAGGGAAGAGGAAAACACAATTCCCAAATTCTCCTAAACCACAATTTCTCAGATGCTCTTGGATGGCCACAGAATTTCATTTACTTCCAGGACCTAAACCTTGCAGGATTGTGTGTGTGTGTGTGTGTGTGTGTGTGTGTGTGTGTGTGTGTTTTGAGAAAGGATCACTCTGGTTTAGGAAAATAGCTTGCGATCAAGACTTCAAGAGGGGAATAAGTTATAAACAATATTCTGTCCTGCAAGAATTGAGCTGTTTTCATCTTCCCATCTGAAAAATGGGAAGAACCCCTTTACACCAAGCAAAGTTCCTTATTTTTCCCACCATCTCTCCATTCGGACTTAAGTGCTGAGCAAGATTTTTCTCAAATGGTAGACATGATGACTTAGAATATAAAACATATGCCTGTCTCACTCTTGGTTGTTGTTGTTGTTTTGTTTGTTTGTTTTGTTTTCCCTTCCTGCAAATCTTCCTGCCTGTGGGATCTCAACCTACAGAGAAAGTTCCTCTTTTTTTCGTTTTTGCTCTAATCTGCTTTTACATTCCATCCTCTCCTCCTTACACACTAGTGGAAACCATAACACATGCAGATGGCTCCTTTCGTATGGTCCAAACTCCATGTCATCATGCGTTGCTTCGAGAGCCACAAACATTGAGGTCCACTTTGGCCCCGAGAGAAGTCCATATGGCCGTGAGACAACTGAGAACGGGTTTATGCTTCTGTCTCCAAAAATGCAACAAATATTGAGTTTCCTATTGCCAAGGTAAAAGAAAACAGGGCAAAGGACTAGCTCGATGTCTCAAGTTCCAAAGTCCTGGGCAGACCTTCCTTCAAAACCCCCCTCTAGCACAACAACAACAACAAAAAACAAATGCAAATCCTTCCTTCGGTTCAACCTTTTGGCTCATGACCACCGCTCCCCCCCCCACACACACACACACTCCAGCCCTCACCCCGCCACCCACTCATTTTATATTGGGACAGATGTATCCATGTGCATTCAGCTCTGCACACTGCCCGCCTGTCTGTGGAAACTCTTAAAGACGGCCAGTGAGAGACGAGTTAACAATATACCGATTCAGAGCCGATTTTGCAGCTCCCCAGAAAAAGAAGCGGGGGGGGAGGAACCGAGGAAAGGGGAACCGTTTTAAGGGTAAGGGAAAGTCAAGACACCCTAGTCTGGATTTGGAAGACTGCAGCCTCCGAATCCCAGACAGGCTTCAACCCTCCGTCCATCCATGCTGGACCAGTTTGGGAGGTTCTCCTTCTGCTCCTCATCGCTGCATCAAAGCCAAGTGGATAAATATTGGGGAGCAAGAGAAGGAAATAGGAAAGTGGGGGAGGAGGTCTGAACTTAGAGAAGAGGCTAGGAAAAAAAAACAGGGGGGAGAAGGGAAAGAGAGAGCAAGGGCGGGATGGGGAGGGACTTCTCCCACCACCACCACCAAATCCTCTTCTTTGCACACCCACACCTCCAAGTGTGTGACTGGAAAGCATAAATCCAAGAAAGAGCACCTTCTCTTCTGGGGCTTTTACCTAGGAGCAGCTGGGGCTGTCCAAAGCCACCGGGGCGGTGTGGGGGGTGGCGGGTGGCGGGATGGTCCTTCATCTCTCTCTCTCTCACACACACACACACACGCTCCTCAAAAGCAGAACCTCTGCAGAAGAAAGCAGCTGTCTTGAAACCCATGGCCGGGCCGCCAGAACAGGTCTCATCTCTTTGCGGGGGATGCCTTCCCACCCACCACCCACACACACCACCACCCCAATTGAGTTGTCCCCACGCACACATCTGGGCGAGAGCCTCAAGTCTTCACCAGACCCTTCCGCGAGCCCTAACGCGTTTCCTTTCGCATCCCTCCTGGCTGGAATGGGGGGTGGTGGGTTGTTTTTATTTTTTGCCCATCCCCTCGAGAGGTCCAGGGTGGAGGCTCCCCCCGCCCCCCCGCCCCCCGCTCTGCGTGACATACCTGGAAGGAAGAGCAGGGCAGTGGTGGCCGTGAAGACGATCCAGCAGATAGGCTGATACATCTTTGGGGAGTGGGGGGGCAGGGGGGGAGGGTGCCGAGCTGCCGTTGTCTGGAGCTGCCGGGCTGGCTGCTTTCCTCCGCGCTGAATTCTGAGTAGGTTTAAATCCAAGGTTTGCAGAGGGAGGGAGGGAGGGAGTTAGTGAGCTAGAAGGAGCGAAAGAGAGGGATGGGGCACAGGCAATGCCTCCGCTTTTTTCCTCTCCCCCCCCCCTCCCGACTCTCTTTCCCCTCTCCCTCTCTTTCCACCCTGCACAGAACACACGAGCTGGAGGAACCTCGCCAGGCTGGGTGCAAGGGGAGCCGGGTAGACCTCCTACCAGGCATTCATTGGTCCCAGTCTCCTGAGTGACACCCTAGTTGTTGGAAGGGTTTGGACCCCACTGAAAGTTCAACTCAAGGCGGCCAACGGCTCCTTTGATGGCTTCTCCGGCTTCTCTTGTCCCTCTTGCCAAAATCCACCTCCACCCCCAAGCAGAGAAGGGACAGAAGGAGAGGAGAGGGAGACCAGGTCTCTGGCAGGATGGGGAATGAGGAAAGAAGGAAGGGGAGGGAGGGAGGAAGAAGGAAAAAGGAAGGAAGGAAGGAAAAGGAGGAAGGAAGGAAGGAAGGAAGGAAGGAAGGAAGGAAGGAAGGAAGGAGGAGGAAAGAAGGAAGGAAGGAAGGAAGGAAGGAAGGAAGGAAGGAAGGAAGGAGGAGGAAGGAAGGAAGGAAGGAAGGAAGGAAGGAAGGAAGAGGGCTATGCATTGGATGGCTGATTCTGCTCCCCCCCCCCTCTCTCTTTCTCTTTCTCTCTCTCCCTCCCTCCTTCCCTCCCTCCCTCTCCTTCTCCCTCTCTCCTCACATACATATACATTCAAGCAGACAGAGAAGGGGTTGGAGATGCTGGCTCCAGATAGATACCACAGAAGAATGCAACTTGTTGGAAGTGGTAAGGCACTGCCAGGCATCGTTGGCTGCAGACTCTGTGCTGTTCCCTGATGATTGGTCGAGTTTTTCATTGTGCCCCCAACAACACAATTATGATTGTGGTTTTTTACAGGAAGCCCTTCAAAACTAGACTCTATGGGAGAATAAAAGATGCTCAAAGGTTCTGCCCACAGTGAAATACATGCATCCTTTTTGAAGGAACATGGAGATCCAGCAGCAATGTCAGACTGCTTTCCACGCCTTCATCTAGACCACCTTTTTTTTCTCCATCTTTCTGTAAACCGAAACCTAGAACCACATTGGAGGAGACAATATTGATTGCATTCCAGGTGATTCATTTTGATCCCATGCCAGGCCTGCTTCATCAGACCAGCAGCACAGTTTGGTTCTTTTGCATTCTCTGTTCCTTTCTGCCAAGGAAACTCCACGCCATCCAGATAAAACTGGTGATGAAAAATGGAATGAATGGATGGTAAAAACATTGGACTGGGTTTTGCCCAATCTTCCAAAATAAGCTAAGTACAGGTTGTACCACAATTGTTGAGTGAGCCAAAATGGACTGAGTGGTTTTGACAACCCAAAGAACAAGAATTCAAATGTATTCACTTTATTTATGCAACTTTATTCATCATTAAAGACTTACTCCCTCTTTTGCATAATGTGCTAAATCTGGTTATTCTTAACCTTGGGGAGAAGTAATACATTGAATAAACACAAGCCACCTTGTGATCCAATGTATTGTGTACACCCAGAACATGGATTGGTTCAGTAACCAAGGTCAATGTGTCTGTTCGAAACATCTTTTGGACTTACCATGCTGTACAAAGGCAGCCACTGACTGCACATGAGAATGCCAGAAGAGGAAGAGGAAGAAGAAGAAGAAGAAGAGAAACAACATTCAGAGTAAATTGTAAAGCACCACACAAACAAATACTTAAAAATTCCTATTTGTGAATTCCAATATAATATAGATCAGAGTTCCCCAATCCCCAGACCAGAAACTGGTCCAGACAAACATGCTGCCTGCATCCCGCATCCACAGGATAAAGGCAGCACGTGAAACCATGCCCCCTCCAATGTTCAGAAAAAAACCTCCCTCCACAGAACCATCCTGGTGTCCAAAAGGCTGGGGAGCATTAGCATAGACCTTCCATGGCCTCAGCTTTCTTTCTGATGTTATTTTGCCTACAAACCAAAATATGCTGGCTTCATTTGGGTTTTATATCATACAAGAGCCACGGTGGCACAGTGGTTAGAGTGCAGTACTGCAGGCTACTTCTGCTGCTTGCCGGCTGCCTGTAATTTGGCACTTCAAATCCCACCAGGCTCAAGGTTGACTCAACTTTCCATCCTTCTGAGGTGGGTAAAATGAGGACTCAGATTGTTTGAGGGCAATAGGCTGGTTCTGTAAACTTGCTTAGAGAGGGCTGGAAACTGGTATATAAGTCGAAGTGCTATTGCTACATAATACTAGCTACCATGGTTTGAAAATCCTGGTTGAAGCCTTAACAGAATACCCTAATCTATTCAGCAAATCCTAGTTAATAAAAAAGAAAAAGAAACAATGACACAATGTGTGAATCCAATGTCTGAAATAGACCACCCTTTTCACACATGGGCCTATAAAACAGAATTTTACTACATTTTTTTTTTCAGAGATGCTAAAAGTCTTATAGAAAGTTAAGACAAAATGCTTGTATTTATAGATTATTTCATTTTGCAGATTTCAAGAAATATGTTCGATAACAATTTGTAAGAACTGGGTTCTATTTTGTAGCCTATATGAGGCATAAGCTGGAGAGCACAATGGGAAAGTATTTAATTTGTTACAGAACTTCTAGAGAATGAAGCCTTGAAATATTACCTTGTTACATTTCTATTGAGTGTTCATGCAACTTATGCTAATACAAAATCAATTATTAAAACAGGAAAGCAGACAAAACAGTAACCCCATTTGATTTCTGCTTGGCATAGATCCTTTGAGCCGGATGAAGATCTTACATGCTGTCTCCACGTTTGCAAATGATCGTCATCATTTAGTTTTTGACAGGGAGAGAGGTATGCCAGTTCTTCCTACCCAATGCTCTTGATCCCAGCTACGTTAATTGGCAAAAAGCTTCCTTGAAAATGCCAGGCTCACAATGGGCTGCATTGCAGAGAGATTCAAGCTGAGCCACAGGAAGGAAAGAGAAAGCTGATTCGAATTTAGAGTTAGGAGTGAGCCCTTGTGTGGAGCCCAGCGGTTCTAACCATGTGCTCCCTTTTGGAGAAGTGACTATCCTAATCATTTGTGGAGCTGCTGTGAAAAATTCCATGTGATATCTCACCAGCCAAATCATTCAGATTCAAGAGGAGGTGAACATTGTCAATGGAGATGGAGATGATGATGGAGATGGGATTTCATCTAGACATTGCTAGTGGAGCTCACTAGAGTTTCTCTGGTAATATCACACTACTAACCAGAGCATACAAAACATTTGCTAGACCAATACTCGAATACAGTTCATCAGTCTGGAACCCACATTACGTATCTGATATTAGCACAATTGAGAAAGTCCAGAAATATTTCACAAGAAGAGTTCTCCACTCTTCTACTCGTTGTAGAATACCTTATGCCACCAGACTTGAAATTCTAAAACTAGAAACCTTGAATTACGCTGTCTTCGGTCTGACTTAAGCATGGTATATAAAATCATACATTGCAATGTCCTACCTGTCAATGAATACTTCAGCTTCAACCATAACAACACAAGAGCACACAATAGATACAAACTCAAAGTAAACCGCACCAAACTTGATTGCAGGAAATACGACTTCAGCAATAGAGTGGTCAATGTCTGGAATACTCTACCCGACTCTGTAGTCTCTTCCCCAAACCCCAAAAACTTTAACCTTAGACTGTCTACTATTGACCTCACCCCTTTCCTAAGAGGTCTGTAGGGGGCGTGCATAAGCGCACCATCGTGCCTACCGTCCCTGTCCTATTGTTTCTCTTATTCTTTTATTTTTCTTATATGTACCCATTTCATGTATTCACAACTATGTATACACTTATACTTATTATCTTGTAAACAATTGGCAAATCAAATAAATAAATAAAATAAATAAATATTGTGAATCAAGGGCTGTTTCCTTCCACTTTGGGCAGGGAGAGATAAGATCTTTCTGATCTTTCTAGGGTTTCTCCCATCCCTCCATCGATCCATCCCTCCACCCATCCACCTATCCCTCAAGAGAGGAGGAGCCATCAATCAATCCAGCACTGAAAAGATTCCATTGTTTTCACAAGTGTTCCATCTACCATCTACCAGTTACTCTGGTTTCGCCCAGGGTAGACCAAGGTTGCTTTTAGCAGCTGGTGTCCTACGTTACCCCCCCAAACTGCAAGGGCAAATACAGGCATTCTTCAGGTCATTTATTCATAAGTCATCTATCCAACATATAGAGCCAGAATGCCAAAATAGAAGCCTCAGTAGAGACTTTGCTGATTTCCTGGCTGTGACAAATGAAGCAAAAAAAAAAAAGAGTAACCAGATGTACGTTTATAATATTTTAGATTTTATATTTCAAAGATATCAAAACTCTAGAAAGAGTGCAGAGAAGAGCAACAAAGATGATTAGGGACTGGAGGATAAAACATATAAAGAACAGTTGCTGGAATTGGGGATGTCTAGTTTGATGAAAAGAAGGACTAGGTGAGACATGATAGCAGTCTTCCAATATCTCAGGGACCGCCACAAAGAAGAGGGGGTCGAATTATTCTCCAAAGCACCTGAGGGCAGGACAAGAAGCAAGGGATGGAAACTAATCAAGGAAAGAAGCAACCTAGAACTAAGGAGGAATTTCCTGGAAAAGAGAACAATTAACCTGTGGAACTCCTTGCTTCCAGAAGTTGGTGAATGCTCCAACACTGAAGGTTTTTAAGAAGAGATTGGATAACCATTTGTCTGAAATGCTAGAGGGTTTCCTGCCTGTGAGCCATGAGGAAACAGATAGGGCTCCCTGGACAGTCACTTGCAATCCTCGTAGTTGGGTTCTTGTGCTTCACAATTGGAAAAGGATTCCCATACAGTGATAAAAAGTGGGAAGACTTGGGGTGTGGCATTAAAACCCTGCCCAGACTAGCTCTGCCATTCCCCAGTTTCCTCCAAAGGCCATGGAGCCGCCCCCTCGATCTCTGTCGGCCCCTGTTCCAGCTCATCTTCCCCCACAGATTCAGGGTCTCATGGGGCATGACGAGAAGTTAGATTTACACAGTTAGCAATGCTTCCTTGAATAAAGAGTTGCTCTTGTTGCCTCTTGTAATAGTATGTGGGAATGGGGAATGGGAAAATTTGCCACAGCCAACTTGCCTCAAGGCAGCTCATTGCAGGAGAACCTAAACAATTCTATTTAATTATTTAGAAATAAATTTTAAAAATATTTTAATTTTTGCTATTCACATTTCATCTTGTCCTTCCTTTTGCATCCTTTCTTTCATGATTCTATTCTACCATATCATTGATATTAGTGTAACTCATGTCCCGCAGCCACTTGTCCTGCAGTGAGTTGGCCATGGCAAGTTGGCCATGGTGAGTTGGCTGTGGCAGGCTGGTCATGGCGTCATAGACTAGTGGAAACAGAGGTGGCATTCAGCAGGTTCTGATCAGTTCTGGAGAATCGGTAGTGGAAATTTTGAGTAGTTCAGAGAATCGGCCAATACCACCTCTGACTGGCCTCACCCCCATCTGTTCTCTGTCTCCCGTTGAGTCCCAGCTGATTGGCTGGGTCTTCTTTGGTTGCCCTGCACAGGAGAACAGAGCTGGAAAGCAGGTTAGTGGGGTGGGGAAGGAATGGGATTTTCCCCAGGAGTAGGGAGGGAATGGGGATTTTACAGTAACCTTCCCCTGCCATGCCCACCAAGCCATGCCCACCAAGCCATGCCCACAGAACTGGTAGTAAAAAAAAAATTGAATCCACCACTGGCCAATGACCTTGGAAAACCAGGAAAACCAGATGCAACCAAGGGAACAGTCAGCTAAAAGGCTGCTTAGCCTGCAGCAAGAATGTGGGAGGATCAAGAAGTCAGAAAAGACCCTCCCTAAGTTTTAGGTTGTAAAAGGGACTCTTCTAAGTAATTTTTTTTAAAAAGAAAATCTTATGGAAATGATCCATTACCAAATGATCTGTTATAGCAGTCCAAACAGTCTGATGCAGAGAACATGTTAACAATTTTTAGTGACAATAATTCAACAGTATGTCCCTAATCAAAGGTAGTGTACCTTTGAATCCATGAATCCATGATGCTAAAGAAGGACAAGGTTGAAACGATAAACTTTTCTAAGTTTTCAAGTGGGATTTATTAGCCATCCTTAGCATATTCTCACCCCTCAAGGAAGTTCTGGGGTTTTGTTTTGTTTTTGTACGTAGAAAGAAATCCCCCTAAGTAGCAGTCCCAAATAGATGTCCACAAGGAACCAAGGAACCAAGTCCCTTTACATATGTTTAAAAGGCAGGAAGAGAGTTACAGGGATATACTGTATATCTTACTGATGCAGTTTTATAGGGCAATGATAGAAGGGAATATTTGTTTTTGTCTGGAAGAAAAAGCCTCCAAAATGCATATTTAAATTGACAGGCAGCATCAGTTCTAAGTGGAAACATTATAGTCTGCTGAATGCATTTTAATACAAGAAGGGTCTTCTTTCTTTTTCACTTTTTGTACACACACACACACACACACACACACTGCCCAGATGAATATTTACTAGTGGAATAATTTAAGCTTTGGCAGAAAAAGATAGGCAGTCTTATATCTTTTTGAAAGGAAGAGATACTTTTTAAAAATCTTTGACAGCCCAGTAGAATGCTAGGAAGAAATTATGTTTAAAAAGGGGCCCAGGCTAGGAAACAGAGCAGGATTAAACTTGATACTGGGGGGTTAAGGGGGATGAGAAAACCCAAAAGAAAGAGGGAAGTCAAAAATGGACTAGATCTAGCTGAGGACTGGAAAAAAAAACATTCTTGGGGGAAAAAGTGCAGGAGGAAAACACTTAGACCAAGGTTGAGAAACATTGAAAATCTTGAAGATGTATGGACTTCAACTTCCACAATTCTCTAGCCAGTCATGCTGGTTGAGGGAAATTTTGGGAGTTGAAGCTCACACACCCACTGAGTTAGCTTTTGGGATATGTTCTTTACCTTTCTTTCTTTTCACTTTTCTATCCATCAGTGTGCTTCCCTCTCTTTCTCTCTGTGAAATGCTATCCTTTTCTCCTTGACACCTCCTTGGAATCTGAAGACAGCTTCTATTCATTTTCATTTCATACGAGACAAAGAATAGTTACATTTTTTAAAAAAAATGTGTTCTCCAATTTTACCTCAGGGATAAATAGAACATACTGTAGTATGTATGGTGGCAGGGCAAGCCAGATGAATGGCTAACTAGGTAACAGGCCATTGTCCAAACCGTTGTTTGAGTAGGAAACCTTGAGCGGAAAAAGATAATTATGGTTTGTGTTTTCAGAACACACCTAATTGTGGTTTACCTTAATCCAACTGACTGGCATTATATGCCGCTTTGAACCACAAACGAACACCCTGGGGAGCAACAGAGCCAAACAGATTGTCGGCTGAAGTGTTCTGTGTAAACATGAATACATACACACAGAGAAAGAGTTATTGCCATAACTGAAAGACTAATTTATGAAACACTTCTAGACTTTTGAGCAGGCATAGCAAAAGGGAGATCTGCATACAGATTGATACAAACAGATTAGGAAAGAAGGAAATTAAAGCTCTAACCAGGGTATAATGTTCTTAAACACTTTCCATCCTGGCATTCTGCAGCATGAACAATATACTGAGGTGTATCTTCATCTCCATTTCAAGCTACCTCTTTATCCTCTTCAGCTGCTAAAAAGTCCTTAATCCTTTCATATAGCCAAACAGCTTGTTTTTTGGAGCATTGAGCAATATTGATTCTCTCTAAAATGTGCCTCCTTCCTTTCGCATTGAAGATTTTGGTTTGTGTTGCCTTGCTTCCCTCCCCCTGTTCTCTCTTCATGCAATATTATTTCCCTGCCAGCTTTCATTCAATTCAAGGAAGAGAAAAGAATTACTTCAAAAAGTAATTCAAAGGAGAAAAGAACTTCAGCGAAGCTCCCATGGTTAGAAGGTGGTGTTTTTACGTTTATTTTTTGTTGCACAATGGATAAAGGCTATACACGAATGTCTTGCAGCCATCGTCTCTCCATTGGTATGGAGCTTTTCAGGATTTCCATGCTGCCATTACATTCCCAAGAAAAATATTGGGTGGAACTTTTTCATAAGCAGCAGTAATGTTTCTGTCCAACAGGACTCCTGCCCTGGAGAAATGATTGGAAAAGTTTTCCGGGGTGGGGGGGACATTTTAGTGCAGACTTTGGAAGGTTGGCTTTTCCTCAACTAGTTTTGAGGATTTCTTTCCTCCTCTGGCATGGCCACACAACTCTTCCCGAGTTATAATTTATTTATTTATTTATTTATTTGATTTGTCAATTGTTTACAAGATAATAAGTATAAGTATATACATAGTTATGAATACATGAAATGGGTACATATAAGAAAAATAAAAGAAACAATAGGACAGGGATGGTAGGCACGCTGGTGCGCTTATGCACGCCCCCTACAGACCTCTTAGGAAAGGGGTGAGTCTAAGGTTAAAGTTTTTGGGGTTTGGGGAAGAAACTACAGAGTCAGGTAGAAGATTCCAGACATTGACCACTCTGTTGCTGAAGTCGTATTTCCTGCAATCAAGTTTGGTGCGGTTAACCTTGAGTTTGTATCTATTGTGTGCTCTTGTGTTGTTATGGTTGAAGCTGAAGTATTCATTGACAGGTAGGACATTGCAATGTATGATTTTATGTACCATACTTAGATAAGACCGAAGACGGCGTAATTCAAGGTTTTCTAGTTCTAGAATTTCAAGTCTGGTGGCATAAGGTATTCTACAATGAGTAGAGGAGTGGAGAACTCTTCTTGTGAAATATTTCTGGACTTTCTCAACTGTGCTAATATCAGATACGTAATATGGGTTCCAGACTGATGAGCTGTATTCGAGTATTGGTCTAGCAAATGTTTTGTATGCTCTAGTTAGTAGTGTGATATTACCAGAGAAAAAGCTACGTAGGATTAGGTTAACAACTCTTAATGCCTTTTTGGCTATGTAGTTACAGTGGGCTCTAGCACTTAGATCATTAGAGATGAGTATTCCAAGGTCCTTTACAGAGCTTGGATCATCAACAAGATCTTGACTATTCAGCTTGTATTTTATTTTCTGATTATTTTTTTTGCCAATATGTAAGACAGAGCATTTATTTGTTGAGATTTGAAGTTGCCATTTGTTTGACCATTCTGATACATAGTCAAGATCTTTTTGAAGGGTAGCAGTATTGTCTGTGGTATTGAACAGCTTTACATCATCAGCAAAAAGAACGCAGTTGCTCTTAATATGATCACAGAGGTCATTTATGTAGAGTATGATTGGTTAGTCCGTGAGTAGATAGAGCAATCCAATATCATCTGGCCAATTTATGGTTCCATAACTCTGTTCTCCATGTCACACAGATTGCTTGGGATGGAAAAAGGGATAACCCAGTGTCCCAAAGACGCTTTTTCAAGAGGCAACTGGACTTTCTGTTTTTCTTTGAAGACATTTCACATCTCACCCAAGAAGTTTTTTCAGCTCTGACTGGATAGTGGGGAATGGAAGGATTTATACTCCTTACAGACAGCTGGTCATTTGCATTCTTTTAGAGAGTTGTTAAGGCTTATCTGGGTCCTCAGGGTCACCTGAGTGGTGCAAATGGGTGTGGAGCCTTCTTGGAACTGTTGAAAGGACTGTGTTGTAGACTGGAGATAGATGATGTTGTATCCCTCCCCTTCTCTTGAAATAGGACTGTTCAATTTGGAAATAGATGGCCTCTTTGACCACCTCTTTCAAACCAGCAGTCCTCTCTGTCCAAAATGTGGACTTTGCTGTCTTAGAACTGCAGAAGAAAACAATTGCTACCAACCTGCACAAGTCAAAAAGAAGGCTGTGAAAATATCTACAGATCCCTCACATCCTGGACATAAATTGTTTCAACTTCTACCCTCAAAATGACCTATAGGGCACTGCACACCAGAACAACTAGACACAAGGACAGTTTTTCCCTCAATGCCATCACTCTGCTAAGCAACTAATTCCCACAATACTGTCAAATTATTTAGTAAAACTATATTACTATTCTTCTTCTCATCCTTACTAGTACCTATCTCTTCCCACTTATGGCTATATCCATGGTGCTTGTATTTTACAAATTATATTGCTTTTTATTGTTACCTAGTAGGATTTAATTGCTTATTAAGATCCTATGACTAAATGTTGTATCTTATGATTCTTGACAAACATATTTTATTCTTTCTTTACATACACTGAGAGCATATGCACCAAGACAAATTTCTTGTGTGTCCAATCACACTTGGTCAATAATGAATTCTATTCTATTCAAAAGAATGGCATTTGTCTTTTAAATGCAGATGGACTGCTGAATCTTGTCCTGATGGGTTTGTTCTCCTATGTTGTGCCATGTGTTTATGAAATGGTTGCTGGATAACCCAGTGGTTCTTAACCTGTGGTCTACAGGCCCCTGGTAGCCCGTGAAGTCATCACAAGGGGTCTGTGAAGACTTGAAGAAATGTGAAGATTTAATCTTGAGTTAAGTCTTGATGGTCCATGGTCACAAAAGGTTTTTAAAAGAGATCCATGGTGAAGAAAAGGTTGAACACCATTTACAGGTTGATAACCTGTAAATCAACATTAACTGATTAATTTTAGGGGTCCAGTTGTTTGTAATTACAGTATTTTTTTCTGTTTTATGTCTGGAAATTTTATTTATTTGTATTGATTAAAATAATTTATATAGTCACCCATCCCCTTACAGAGCTAAAATCTTGAAAAGTATAAAAATCAAACTAAAACAAAGAAGAATAGAGAAAGGGATGCTAACAATAGAAAAGCTACACGGCTCATTCAACCATCTTCTAAGGTCACCAGGCTCTTGCTGGTATAATAACCAGATCTTGAGAGACCATTAGAAGCTCAATGATGTCAAGGCCACATTCACTTCAGGGAGGAGAAGATTCCAAAGCATGGATGCCACAGAAGAAAAGCCATGCATGTCCTACCAAATGTAACTCCCTGGCCAAAGAAAATCATAAGATGTCCCTTCTGTTGGATCTGGTTGGTGATCTGATGAAATTGGGGAGATCTCAACTCTCAAATAATCCAGTCCCATGCCATGAAGTTCTTCTGAGATCAAGGCCACCTTCCTTCTGTCCCTTTGCATTACCGCAGCCCTCAGCTACCAAGTATGGGCTGCAAATATCCAGAGGACCACTACATGGGAGCCAAGAGATTACTGTTTGCTACCCATCTGTGGCTGCCTGGATTTTTGCAGCTTGGTTCTGCCGGTCCCAGTTTAGCTCATTCCAGCACTTACTCATTATCACCAACAGCAGAATTTCCATTTCCTTTTACTATATTGCTGTGATGGGATTGTGAGAAATGACTCTTCTCTGGGTAGCGTTGATCAACATGTCATGTGTGGGTGTCCAGAAAAGCACCAGGGAGAAGGTTCAGAATTTACAAAAAAGATAATTAATTTAAGTGTCTTTTTTTTTAATGGTGGGTCTCTCTGAAATATCAGCAGCAACAATTGAAAAGGAAAACAAGAGAAGCCAGAAATATTTTTTCCAGTCTCTTCTACCCTTTCTACTCCAGTATTTTTTTCTTCTTCTCTATTTTATTAGTTTTTCAGAAGTTTTAACTAGTTCTAGTAAAATATTAAGTTTAACAGGATGAATGGTGGGGAATGATAAGGGAGACACATGGAAAAAGGAAAATTGAGATAAGCTGAGAAAGTTGTAAAGAACAACAACAACAACAACAACAACAACAACAACAACAACAACAACAAAAGAATATTTGAAAAGGGAAAGGAAATTCTCTGCTCATGAACTTAGTTTTGGGTTATGATGCAAGAGGAAACAAAATTTGGAGATTGTAGACTTTTGCACTCTGCCTATTCCTCTTCTTTAAAGGCCAAATATTTGTTGTTGTTGTTTTTAAAAAATCTGCAACTATAGATGTGATTTTCTTCTGTGACTCTCTTTTTTTCTTATGTTGTTCCCATAAAGAAAAATGCCACCACATCTGTTGAATTTAGGGATGGGGTATTTTTTAAATCCCAATATACTGCACAGAATTTATATTGCAGACACTCTTTTGTTGTGTTACAAAGATTCTAAACTGATTGATTTAGTCAATAGAGTCTTTTTCCCATTACTATTTGCAAGGTTTTGATTTTCTTTTAGAAGTCTGCTAAAAGCCCAGATATACAGTATTAACAGCTATATCTGGTGCAAGTTTGTTCAATTACAAATTGCACTTCCAGTTTAAATGCCAAGATGAGAGATGAGAGAGGGGGAGGGGGGATAGATGGATGGATAGATGGATGGATAGATGATAGTGATACATATAGATGATAGAGATTGATAGAGATAGATGATAGATGATAGATAGATAGATAGATAGATAGATAGATAGATAGATAGATAGATAGATAGATAGATAGATAGATAGATAGATAGATAGATAGATAGATAGATAGATGATAAACATGGATAAATAAATGAGATAGAAAGAGATGATAGATGATGGAGATACATACATACATAAATGATAGATACACAGATAAGCAAGAGATAATTAGAAATAGAAGTAAGTAGGTAGGTAAAGTGAGTGGGAGATAGATAGATAGATAGATAGATAGATAGATAGATAGATAGATGATAGATAGATAGATAGATAGATAGATAGATAGATAGATAGATAGATAGAAGATAAGATGATAAGATAAAAGATAAGATACAATAAGTTGATAAAAATAAGATAAGATATGTAGATTTAAAATGAAGAACGGGAAGCGTGGACTCAAGTCAAAAAGCTGGACTTTGATAAACATGAGCTGGAAGACAAAATAAATTTTGCTCTTATTTTGAGCTTTCCCTCCGAGAATGGGCCATATAACCAAAGATCCAGTCATGAGAGATGAAAGACAGGGCAAGGATCTCTGACTTTCACAAAATCAGTGGAGATTTCCACAAGCAACCTCTGGGGCCTCAGGTTAGCAGGGTTTCAGGGTATGCATACCAATTCTGCCCTTGAATTTTTATAGCCCAAGGACCAATGGAAGATTCACCTGCAATTGTGACTGTACCATTTCGAGCATAAAAGGGGAGTCTAAATCCCAAACCATACTACTGTACTGTATGTATATACAAATATTAAATATTTATGTATGTTAAGTGAGAGAATTATATTTCTCCAAGATTTATTGTGACTGTGTCTTGTTTAATCATGTAAGAGCATTTTTTTTTAAATATAAATGGAATTGTTTGTGAGGATACTAACAATTTATTATTAACAACAAGGGGTATAATTAACAGGTAGATAATCATTTATTTCACATTGTTTAAATATTATTTGTGATACATTATTAATAGAAATTAATGAACTTTGGGGACCGCTAAATTTTGTTGTGCCTATGGCCCCATGCAGGCATAATACACCACTGGGAATAGCCGACTTGTATTAAACTGGGAAGTCAAAGTAGATGAGAATATGTAGCTCAAGGTTGAACTGTGGGGTCTTTGATGTTCTCTGAGCTTGGTTGTTTGCTTACTGACAGTTCCTTATCCAAAAATATAACACCATCAGTGTTGGTGAGTGTGGCGTTTACTCTCTGTTTATATAGAGTAGTGGCCCCTGCCAGCATTGGTGAGGGTGTCATTTTTCTCTTTGGTAGTTCCTTGATTAGGGTATAACCAACACAACTTATGACAGCCTAACCAACACAGGCTATGAAAATGAATGAATGAATGTATTATTTAGTGTGATTAGACACACAAGGAATTTGTCTTGGTGCCTGTGCTCTCAGTGTACATAAAAAGAAAAGATACATTCAGATTTAACTGATAATCAGAGTTGGAAGGGACCTTGTAGGTCACCTAGTCCAATCCCCCCACCCAAGCAGGAGACCGTATACCATTTCTGACCAATGGCTGTCCAATCTCTTCTTGAAAGTCTCAAGTGATGAAGCTCCCACAACTTCCGAAGGTAGGTGTTCCATTGGTTGATTGTTCTCACTGTCAGAAAATTTCTCTTTATTTCCAGATTAAATCTCTCCTAGTTCAGTTTCCATCCATTATTTCTTGTCTGGCCTACAGGTGCTTTAGAAAATAGCTTGACCCCTTTTTTCTCTGTGGTAGCCCCTCAAACATTGGAACACATTCATCAAGAATCATAAGGTACAACACTTAATGATAGTCATAGGGTACAAATAAGCAATCAAACCATACTAGGAAACACTCAATATAAATCATAAGGATACAAGCAACCAAGTTACAGTCATATAGTCACAAGTGGGAGGGGATGGGTGATAGGAACGATGAGAGGATTAATAGTAATAGTAACACAGACTTAGTAAATAGAATAAGGTGACCACATATCAAAAGCATCTCATAAATAACCATCAAACTATTACAACACAAAACAACACAACAACACACAAACTATCTAAAGCTATTTGAAACATCTTAAGTCAATCAAACAAGAAAAAAACAGTAGCACAAAATGAAAACAACAATACAGCTGAATGTAAAGATTGTAATGGCCACTATATAGGGCAGAGAGGCAGAAAACTAGCACAACACATTGGTGAACACCAACCCATTAGAAGACACAATGAATATCCCTTAATTTCACAACACATTGACAGATGCAACCATAGGTTTGATTAAGACACTGAGCATCCTAGATCAAATCCAAAAATGCTAGGAAATTCCTGGAAAATCAAGATTGAGACATATCAATCATCAAGTGACACACATAAATACACCATATTCACACATTGTTGAAAAGAGGCAATCAAAAAAGCTAAGAAGTAAACCAAATGCCCAGAATCCATCATCTCCAACAGTCAACATCCAGATAAGCAGGGATTAACACCAGACAAGCAACTAAGCAGAAAACAATATCCAAATGCAGGAACTGCCAAGGAGAAAATGACAATCCCACCAAAACCATAAGAATAAGCTACTGTATGTACAGTGGGAGCAAAATTCCACATTGCCTCTACTGACAATATTAACTAGTTGGGTAATGAAACACAGGAAGTCAAAACAACATGTAGGAAAAATGCCATGGTAAACCATGATGCAGGCAAGAAAGTTAAATGTCCTTGTCCATCAAGTCATCAGAAATTGATTTGGACTTGAACCTTTTTCTTTCCTGGGTTTTGCACTGCAAGTATTTTCTATATGTTGCATAAGCATTTCTTCTATGGCACATCCCTTTAATGCGTCTCTTAAATTGCATGATATTTTGAAAGTGCTCGGCTAGGCCATCTGCTTTTACATTGCATGTTTCACACATTCTGGCCAATTGGGTGATCTTGTGATTTTCTCTCTCCTTATATTTGGTGTTGTAATCAGGGCATGAAACAAACATTACAGCTAGTGAAGTGTCTGTGTGTTTCTTAAAGGGGTGGTGAGGAGGCAAAATATTCCAGAAAAGGAGCCAAGCTTTCAATGGATTTTTTTTTCTTCTTCTTTTGGTGTTGTTTTGGGAAGGAGCAGATGAATGGCAAAGCAAGAATTTCCTCAATTTTGATTAAATGCAGTTTTCCTACCTTGGCTGCCACAGCGATGCCCTTGGTTTTCACCAGTTGTGCATGAAGAGCTGCAGAGCCATCAATAAATATAAAATAGGAAATATTGCAAATCCCTGCTTATGAAGCCAAAAAAAAAGTTTTCTCGTGAAATAAGATTGGCCAAGAAACAGGAAGTTGTTAAGCATGGCTACATACATGTCTGTGAATTTTTCAGTACAATTCTGCGACAGGATAATTGGGTTTCACTGTCCTAGTTAAAGGTCTACAAAAGAGATATATATATTAAGAGGTCCCAAACTGAGGAATTAACCCTTTCTAATAAACTTTCCTTCCAACCCACCTCACAAATTTGATAGTGGTACAATAATCTGGGAGAATCAATTAGCAATCTTCTTGGGGCCAGTCTGATTATTTCTTCTCTTGTTGCCAATTTCTTCTGCATTAAAAAAATAAATAAATCCACATCCTATGATATTAGAAGGAAAAGCCATGATTGAAAATCTCCCCCACCCTGAAAATTTGATCCCCTCTGGACACCGATTAACTACAATTCCCAGCATGCTTCTCTGTTGTGTATGCAGGGTAGAATTGCTGGGAGTTGTTTAGAATGTTTTCATCTCCCCATCTCTCTATAAATTCCCTCCAGCTAGAAAATAGAAGTTGCAAACATTAGAGTTGTGATAAAGATTTTATTTAGATCAGCTCAATTAACTAGTATGTGAGCAAAGCTGAGAGAATTTGTAATTGCTATTGATTTTATGCTGGAGGTGGTACTCCGAAGCCTGCTCTAATAGCCAACAACATAAAACCAATAGATGGACTGCAGGGAATTCTGCTTTCCATTTTACAGTGACAAGTTTTCAAATGTTGAAAAAATGGAGTTGGTTTGAAGGGAGGAAGAGATTTTGGATGTCCAACCCCATGATTGGTAGGTCAATCTGGGTGATGTCGGGCCTGTCCCTTTCCTTCACCCTGATCGATCTCATGAGGTTATTTTGCAGTCAAGACTGGAGAAGACATCTTTGACATCCACCAAACAGTGTTTCCAGAAGAGAGGTGGAATTTAAATTCCATAAATAGATGGGTAAACAATATTTGCTAAGAAACAGTTAAAGTCAATGAGCTGTAGAGCACATATGCTTTAACTCATAGAAATGGTAAAGCTGTAGGCAATCCAAAAGGGGGGAAAGGGTTATAACTTATTTTATTTTTATAAGGCAGAAGCTGGTAATCTCTTTATTGAATGTTGAAAATGTAAGCAATATATTGATGTTTATTTCTACAACAGTTTTTAAGCACTGTAATATTTCTTCGACAATTTATTTTTGTTTCTTACAAGTGGGGCAAAATGCTTAGGAAGCAAATTCGATACTGTAGCAAGCAGAGTCCTGCTGGAATACAACAGTTACAGTAGAAAAAGGCTACTTTTTAAGTTTATATATATATATATATATATATATATATATATATATATATATATATATATATATGTTTTCTTAAGTTTTCATGGGTACTTACATGTATGGTGTTCGGCTTGGTTGGGTATTTTCCACGTCATTGTAGTTGTTCTTTTAAAGTTGTAGCAACGTTTCAGCAGAATCTCATCTGCCATCATCAGGCTTCTGTATTGTGTCTGTCTGTGAGTCAGACTTTTACAGTGGTTTCAGATTTGAATTTGGGGCAGCCTATTGCTGTGCCAGAATGGTTTTTTCTTCATCCTGATTGGTTGGGAGTCTTGGTCTGTGTTTATTGGTCTCGGAGTTTGCTGTGTTCTGCTTGATTGGTGTCTCTAATATCTTCTGTCTGTTTTTTGGCTCTTTTTGTATCTTGATTGGCTGGCAGCATTGTGTTGCTTTAATGGAGGCCTTTAGTGCAGCTTGGCTTCGGGTAAATGGACGGCTATCATTAGTTAGGAAGCTGGGTTTCATCTGGGTGCCTGGTTGGGGTGTGTTTGAGCTGGAGGTATCAGGGGGATCTGTTTGTGCCCAGGTGTTTGCCTGGCTTGTGGTGTGGAGATTTTTTTGTTTGTGAGTGCAGGCTTCCAAATGATTGACAGCCTGGTGGAATCATCTCTTCTATTCATGCTTTCTGGTCTTTTTTCAATCTCTATGGCTTCTCTGATGAAAAGCCTGATGATGGCAGATGAGATTCTGCTGAAACGTTGCTACAACTTTAAAAGAACAACTACAATGACGTGGGAAAATACCCGAACCAAGCCGAACACCATACATATATATATATATATATATATATATATATACAAGGATAGTTCCCACTTTAAAAAAATCACACAACCCAAAACAAAATTCACTCAGTTGAGGAATCAGTAAAAAGAACTTTGCTCTTTATTCAGATCTGGAGTAGGAGAAGAACAGGCAGAGCTGGAGGGGGGCAGAGTTAAGCATGTCACTAGCTTAGAGTCATTGCTTTCCTACAAAGGCTCCAAATCCATCCACTCCTGAATTCTGTTGACCCTTATCTGGTGCCAATTTAGTATTGAACTTGGGTTGACCAGATTCTTGTGTATAGGCTTAATTCTTCTATACTGCAACTTAATTGATAATCCTGCTTTTTTGCACCTGACATCTGATATTTTATGAATAAATTTTTAATTTCTAAAAGTGATGGACAAAAGTGACAATCCTCTAGTTTTTCTTCCTTTGAAATTTTGCCTAAGAACAACATCTAAAGAGGAGCAACAAGATGTTTTGTTTTGTTTATTTCCCATGTCAGCAAAACTTGGCTTATAAGCGGAAATAATGTGAATCAGTAGGAACAGTTGGCAGTTGAGACCCAATGAGTTAACAATTTCGGTTTATTTCCATTTCATTTCATTTCCCTTGGAATTAAGTTTTCTTCTCTCTGCTTTGTTAGCTTCCTCTGGAAAGATTAAACGGTAACCCCAGTTGAGATAGATAGCTGTATACAAAGCAATATATACATATGCACAGATCATAAAACAAACAGAACTAAATAAACAACCCTAGATATGATTTTCTGGAACACAAAACATCACAACTGCATAATTGATCAAAGGGGTGAAAAATAAAGCCAGGTATACAAAATAAGTTTCCCTTTTTTGTTGCTTGATGTTCAAAGAACATTTTTGGTCTCTGTTGCTTCTTTAAAAAATATTTTCTATCCCAAAAGAATTAGCATGCCAGATGAGATGACTAGCAAGATCAATCTCTGATACAAAACTCTACTGTAGAGTAGTCAAAACAAAACTTACAGAAACTCTCTGAAGTTTTACGATGAGAAAGGCAACAAGTTTCAATTTTTATCCTGACCTAAACTTAATTTCCTTTAATTTCTATATCAGTTTGCACATCTCCAATGGATTGCTATCTAAACCCAAAATGTAGAACACATCCTAATGTTGTAATGCTCGGTGAAACAGAAGAGAAGTAAGGAAAGTATGTGTGTAGAGAATTTAGCTTAGATAAATTCATTTCTAATTTGCATAAAGTATAATGTAATAAAGCTTTAATAAAATGTAAATTAACTTTGATTTCATTTTGACCAGCAAGCCACCTTTGAAGGTTAGTTCCTAGCCCTCCATTCAAAACTGAAGCAAAATCCACAGAGATGATATGATAGGTAGGTAGACAGATAGGTAGACAGATAGATAGATGATAGATAGATAGATAGATAGATAGATAGATAGATAGATAGATAGATAGATAGATAGATGGATGATAGGTGGGTTGGTGGGTGGATAGATGGATGAATGGATGGAGATAGAAAGAAAGATAGATGAAAGATAGATGGAGATGGATGGATGGATGGATGGATGGATGGATGATGGGTGGGTTGGCAGGTGGATAGATGGATGAATGGATGGATAGATAGATGATAGTGGAGATGGGAGAGAGGAAGTGAGGGAAAGGGGGATAGATAGATGATAGATAGATAGATAGATAGATAGATAGATAGATAGATAGATAGATAGATAGATAGATAGATGGATGGATGGATGGATGGATGGATGGATGGATGGATGGATAGATAGATAGATAGATAGATAGATAGACAGACAGACAGACAGACAGACAGATAGGTGATAGTGGAGATGGGAGAGAGGAAGTGAGATTGATAGATAGAAATAGAGATGATAGATAGATAGATAGATAGATAGATAGATAGATAGATAGATAGATAGAGATAGAGAGATAGATAGATAGATAGATAGATAGATAGATAGATAGATAGATAGATGAGAGACAGACAGACAGAAAGACAGACAACTGTGCTATATATTCTTATTTAATAAACATGCTCTGGACTCATCTGTAATAAGCAAAGTCACCACATCAAAAAATAGGGTTCATGCTTTCTCATAATCCCGAATGTAGTCCATGACTTTGGCATAGAATACTGCTTCAAGCTTAACATATTGTGATTTATAAACCATGGTTGAGAGCTTGGTATGTTGCGCAAATCCCAGCACTTGGAGATTAATTATGGGGAAACCTGCTAGCATGGAGTGATGTGCAATTTATGACTCAGAGCTCCTTTCTTCTGAACATCTTTCCTATTACCTATGGGATAATCTTTCCTATCAGTTATTTCCTTAGCTTCTTATGACTATAACTTTGTTGTCTGTATCTCGTGATTTATATGGATTGCCTTTATTTAGTATCCAATTACGATTTATGTTGTTTCTTTATTTAATATCCTATGACTATCACTGAGTTTGCAACTTGCGATTTTTGATGATTGTATTTTATAATTATTATCGTGATTTATCACTTGTTTCCTATATGTACACGGAAAGCCTGTACACTGGAGACAAATTCCTTGTGTGTCCAATCATGCTTGGCTAATAAAGAATTCTATATTCTACTAGCTAGATACCCATGCTTTGCGATGAAACTTTATGATTGGGCTATGCAGGGGAAATTCAGTTCACAATCCGTTGGCTCAGTGGTTGTCGGTGATTGAAACACATAAAGGAATATCGTTCCCAACACCTTGAGTCCAGAAGCAGTTCCATAGTTGGAAGGCATAGACATTTTGGTGAGGTACCGATGTTTAGTATTGTAAGGAGCCCCAGGACACTCCTGAGTGAAGGAATGGAATGTCTGCCATTTTGAACTGAGGTAATGGAATGTGAGGCAACCGGCAGTTGGAACAGAGTCCTTTACAGGTGGGGAGGGGGAGTAGAACTCCTTAGCATCAGAGCATGTTAATTAATGTATAAGAAATACCAATGGTCTGATGGTCATTTCAGAAAATCCTTTCTTAGCAAGCACCTAGAAGCCAAGAGGAAGATAGGTGCCAAATTTCAAGTTTGTAGGCTTTATGGTTCTGGAGATTTCGTGATGAATGAGTGGTACTTGGTTTATATCTATATAGATTCTATATTCTGTAAGATATCTCCCTAATTCCATCTACTGGACAAAAACTAGCCGTGAACAGCTAAGCAGAGAGGTCATAGCAGTACGATTCCACTGACTTTTCGTTGTTGGTTATTTTTCTCTCCAAGTTTACTACTGCTCCTGTCTCTGGCACATCACTTTTTAAAAATTCTCTGCATAATTGGCTTGGCTTCAAACCTGGATGGAAAGCCTTGGAACTGAGAAGCTGTTGCAAAGTTCACTGTTGTTCTGTAACTGATCTTATCAAGGCACCAGATGTCACCCAACTGTTTAAAAATTGCTATTTCCTTTGTAGCAAACACTTTGTTTTCCATTGCTACCTCTTTTTTTAAACCAACATTTAAAAAAAAAAATCAATGCCCAGGAAACAACTGAAGGGACATACTTTGCTAAATGTACGTTCTTATTTTATTTAATATCCAGATTTCAGAAGTGCAGAATATCCCAGGCAGAGTGTCCTGCTTTTATTGAATTATTTAGAGACAGAAATGGAGAAGGAATTCACTTGGCAAGCTACGCTAACCTTCTGGCCCAATGCATAGAGAAATCTTAAAACATGAAAGCACAGCATGTTTTTATAAAACGTTACTAGGTCGCAAAGTGCTATGAGTCATTGATGCCCAATAAAATCTGTTCGTTATCTATTTTTTCCCTGTTTATTTGAAAATAAAGCAAGTATTGCAAACTCAGTGTATGATTTCAGCTTCCTAAACAATCCATTGTTCTTGGAACTTCTCAAAACTCAGGTTAATGCAAAACATGCAACAATATATAAGATGTGATGAATACATTCACAGAAAATTCATGTTCCCGGATGATGGTAAATGATAAACTAGGTAACTGATAAACTAGGTAAACTAAGTAAATCAGTTTGTTACGTAGTTTGGGTAAGGAAATGTCTGCAAGAAAAAAACCAAGCTCACCAAGTCTCACCATGATAATCTGAAGAGATACATGCGCCATAATTGTTCTTCAACTTCATATTACAGCTTGAAAAGTAATGGGTGCACATGCCCCATAAACATCTGATCCCATAGTCTTCCTCCTCCTCTTTCACTTGATACACCCCACTCCTGTCTAATACTGATGATGTTACCTAGTTGGGTCATGAAATGTCTGCAAAAAAGCCACTAAGCTCAGAGAGAACCAAGAACCACTCGTTTGAACCCTGATCTACACATATTCCCCTTTTTTGGTACTGTTTCCTGAACTAGGAAAAAAACCGAATAACATTTTCTTAACCTTTGATTTATAAACCAAATTCTCAATACTTTGCAACAAAGAGAGAGAGAGAGAGAGAGAAAAACTTGATACTTCCTTCTCTTAAATAATAATAAGAGGAAACAACTACTCACATGATAATCTGAAGAGATACATGCTCCATAATTGTTCTTCAACTTCATATTACAGCTTGAAAAGTAATGGCTGCACATGCCCCATAAACATCTGATCCCAATCTGTGAGTTACAGAGCGAATTCTCAGAGATAATTGTGCAGACTCAAAATGATAAATATGTCAACATTATGATTTCTTCTCTTTAAAAAAATGAAATGAAGATGCAACTGGAAAGGCTGTGCTTTGGGACTCCATTCATATTCCCATGATCAATCTTCTAAATTGGTTTATAATTTGTATGTGTTTATATTTATGGGTACTATACAAAGCCAGCTGAGATGTAATAGCCTGGGATAATACATGCATTGTTTCCTTCATACTACAATCTCTAGATGATTTTTCCCCCAAATTCACACAGAGGGCCCTTTTGCTTTGTGAGAAATATATAATGAGCCTTAAACATGGTAGGTTTCTATACACTTATTCCTGAATTACCAAAACAAAACAGTTTTCAATTTGCAAAAAGATTTGAGGACTTTCCAGAAATTCCTTAAAATGTGGTTGTGCTAATAGGCCTGGGAGGTCACAAAAGAATGTTAATTTGATTAGATAGCTTCATGGTTTATAATCTGAAGTTCTTTCTCACATGTTTATAATAATATTAACTTTTTGTGCTTTTGAATTTTTTTTAAAAAAAAATGACTTTATGATTGTTTTGAGCATTGTGTTCACAGCCACATTGTGTGAGATGGGTGGGCATATAAATATAACAAGTAAATAAATAAATATCCAAGTCCCAAATCTTTCAACAATGGCTCTTTGTTAAAACCTTCCAGCATGACAGATACCTTCTTCCTAACTTTTCCCTTTTGAAATGTTAAAAAAGTTTTCCTTGCGTTTCGCTGAACATCGCCGCCAAGAGACCCTTGTCGAGATGGGCAGCCTCTACAAACTGAAATAATCAATGATATAATAAATTGCTTTCTTGTATTTTCTCCTTATTTCAGCTTCATTTTACTGACCTCAGAAGGATGGAAGACTGAGTCAACCTTGTGCTCTATTGGGATTGAAATCCAGGCAGGGGGCAGAGTTTGCCTGCAATACTGCATTCCAACCACTGTGCCACCAGGACTCTATAAGCTTTAAGCTAAGCTTTGGTTCATCATCTCTCTAGATGTGGTGTTGTAGAAAAACCTCCAGCAGCAGATTAAACTGTCTTGGGGGAAGTCAACTGTGGGACATAAGACCTGCATTGTGTACCAGTTGTTTCTTTGCGTTCTTTCCATGGCCATCTATGTAACATTCAACCTTCTGTTGTCACAGGAGACAGGTTTGTATTCTAGTTGGACATTACTGTGAACACAAGCAAGACTTATGAGCTAGCAAGTGTGTGAGTATCACACACACAGGGAGATGGGAAAGAGGTTGTGTACCAGGCAACAGAAGGAAACCTCAGGACTCTTGTTCTGTCCAAAATCCACATCTCACATTCTTTAATTCCACTGACATAGAGCCACCCTTTGTGCAACAGGATCACAGAAGGTTTTCTATGCTTAGCTGAAAACAAAAGTCTAAAAACAATTTCACCTCCTATTCAGGACTGGTGAAAGACAAGCTTTCCCAAGGTTAGACAAGGCCAAGAAGAAAGACATCCAGGTTTTGGCAGAGCCCTGCAAATCCGAACTTAAGAAAGAAAATGCCAACCCCAGAGTCAACTGAAAGTTGTCCAATGCTCAGCTCACTTGAGAGTTCCATTAGTCTTGCTCAGGTGGGCGATTAAACCAAACCAACCATCCACAGCTCTCCCTCTAGAGAGAGGGAGAAAAGAGAAGGAGAAAAATTGCAGGGAAAAATAGCAGAGGCTGGAGGCTGAATGTGCAGACTTGCAACTAAGTGAAAGAGTCAGAGAAAGAGTAGGGAACAATTCCAATATACAGAAGGAAGAGGCAAATTGAAGGAACAAAGACACCAATAACCAGAGAGGCTTCTGTTCCTGAAAGATATAGAACCCTAGCAGACACTCCGGAGAGCTGCCTTGACTCTTAATAGATATGGCTTTGCTAAAGCTACTCATCTCTCATTTCCTGAAAAAGATTGTAGCTCAGACATCCTCAGGCTGTTCAGGGTTGTGGGTGCTTGGAAGGGACAAATGCATGGAGCAAGTCAAAGAAATCCAGATGGCAGCTATGGGCTACCTCAAGGTTTCATGGCTTTGCAGCTGCGACTTTTTTTTTAAACATCGAAGAAGGTGAAGAGATGATGATGATGATGATGATGATGTCCATTTAGTTCAGTCCAACTTTTGGCAATTCTGTGGATGAAGACTCTTCACATTTTCTGATCTTGCACTACTTCTTTGAGTTGTTCTATACGCTGGCTGGGGTCAGCTTTGATGGTGTTGTTGTGGTCCACCGGCAACAGGTGCGGATGGCTGAGGTCTCGGAGAGCGAGGACTCAGATGAGGGGCCTGCATGTGAGGCAGGGACGGGGCCAGGACTATCAGAGAGTGGAGTGCTGCCTTCGGAGCTTGTGGAGGCTGGCAGCAGTGATGAAGAGGGTCCCGAGGAGCCTGTGTCCAGTGCGCGTGCATGCAGGGCTGCTCGAAGGAAAGAGAAGCTGCAGCAACATGGGCAACTCGGGAGTAAAGCTGCAAGGTGATGGCCCCTCCCTTAAGGGATAAAAGCCAGCCCTCAGAGGTGGGATTCTTTGCAGGAAGCAAAGAAGTTCTCGCGCTTCAAGTCTTGTGGAAGTTCGGACTATCTTGGTTTGTGTTTGGAGACTTTTGGTTTTGATTATTTCCTTGCAATTTAATCTAGTGTTCTTGGCAGCCTTGCACAACCTTGGCAAGGCTTGTTCTTATCTGGGACAATTAGTTTTTAATAGCATTTTACTGTGAATTAGTGGAATTAACAGAGAGGCATTAAAAAGGGTTTGCTTTTATCTCTGTTTGGTTTTTGTTTCCTTGGAACGAGGCTTGGGTCAGAACAGGTGTCCAGCCATCATGGTCTTTGGTGGCCTGATTTCCTTTTACCGCTAACTCTTCCAGTGGTGGGATTCAATTTTTTTTACTACTTGTTCTGTGGGCGTGGCTTTGTGGGCGTGGCAGGGGAAGGATACTGTAAAATCTCCAGTCAGAGGTGGCATTTGCCGGTTCTCCAAACTACCCAAAATTTCTGCTACTGGTTCTCGAGAACTGGTCAGAACCTCCTGAATACCACCTCTGAACTCTTCCAAATATAATTGCTTTCTCCAGCAAATTCCCCTGCATGATTTATCCAAAATAAGTGAGATGCAGTTTTGTGATTTTTGCCTTCCAGTGGAGATAATAAAAGGCTGCAACCAGGAGTATGCATTACCCACTCTTCTCTCATCCATCAGTCAAATTGGTTTGTAGTTGGAGGAGCCCATCTTGATCAGAGTTGCTTACCAAGAATCAGCCTGAAGGACTTTCAGCTCACACCTTGTGTTTGGCTTGGTTGCTTCAATTCAGGACCAAATCATGAGCCTCAGGCCAAGCTTTATTAGGAGCTTCATGTCAGCACGGAGCAAGTGAAGCCAACTCTGACCTCACTTAATTCACGCCTTGCTCTGACCCTGTTTCCCCCTCCCCCCAAAGTGTGTCATCAGTCACATTCCCCAACGAAGCAATTTTGCGGGTTGTAGAAGTCACTCCCTCGGGCCACTGTGGATTTCTGTGAAGATGACCTTTACAGCTGGAATGTGCTTTGTTTTGACTGAAATGCAAGTTCCTCGATGCAGCTGCGAGGCTAGATTCCTCATCTCCCTTGCCTATGGCAACTCGACAGCAGGTCAGGAATGCTTCACGAGTTGACATAGAATACATGTTCTCGCATAGGAACAGGAAGCTCAAATACAAATCCCAAAATAAGCTATAAAAGCTATTATTTTGTCAGCTGCACCAGAACCACAAACTCTGGTGGTTCAGTTCATCAATCAATGGACTTTCTTTCCAATCAGCCTCCATTTTGTCTCCAGTGCCTTTCTCCCAGCTTGGAACTGAACCAGATGGGTGTTTCTTCCCACATAACTCTTCAAGTAGAGCAGGTGGGAGAAAGAGACACAAGAAATGTGAAGATTTGCATTGCCCAAACCAGACCAAACCCTATGAGCAAAGCCATGAACACACCATGTTGGTCAGAAGCTTAAAACCCATCTCCTTCTTCCCTCAAACACACCTAAGTTCTTCTTAGGCTCAGAAGTAGCAAAAATATTGTTAAA
This sequence comes from Notechis scutatus, assembly GCF_049901735.1. Taxonomy (NCBI): domain Eukaryota; kingdom Metazoa; phylum Chordata; class Lepidosauria; order Squamata; family Elapidae; genus Notechis; species Notechis scutatus. The sequence goes on from NC_142015.1 coordinate 21,916,307, forward strand.
AGGCTGAAAAGGGAGGAATGTGATTCCCCCCCACACACAACACACACACCAGAGTTGCCCCAGGCAAGTTTACCAATAGCCTGGTTTTCCTCCAAGGAGATGTAAAACATGGGTTTCATTTCCAAAGCAGATGCTGCTGCTAAGACACTTGAGTTGACAGCTTTGGAACTGGCACTCTGTCTAAAGGAAGTGGCACTTATCACACATACACACACATTGTCACACCCACCCACTGGTCCTGATGGTTGTGATCTTTTCTCTCCTCCCTGTGTTTTATAGCTGCCAGCTTGGCAGCACCTTGCAAAAATGGGATAGTGTAAGTTTGCCCAGAAGCTTTGCAACATGTTGGGGTGAAGTTGTCATTCAAGGAATATCTGAGTTGCTCCAGAATTCAGAAGCATCTTTTCGGCTGTCTACCGTCTGAATGACAGAAGCTGGGGACTCAATTTGTCAATTGTCACATGTAAAATGTGTGTTCTGAGGCCCTCTCCTTGCCAGCGTTCACTTTTATCCCCAGGAATAAATCCATCTGAACTGGATAGCTTCTATTGCTTTCTGCTTGGCTCCAGTTGACTCCCATTGAGTCACGTTTCAATTTTAAAGCTGCTGCTTGTGCCAATGGATTTCATACCTTTTGTGGATACCTAAATTATTCCAAAATGCTTCCTATTGATCCGTAAATGTAATCCCTTGTTCGCTACACCTGGAATTCATCCATGTGCTGAGAACGGGCATAACTCCCTTGGCTTCTCCTTGAGGGATATGGAGAATGTAGAATTTCAGAGAAAGTTTATTTAAATGGTCCTGTGGGTTCTTTTTTTTTTTTTTTTTTTGGCTTCTCATCTAATAAGTCAACTTCTTGGACTTTTGGATTTGCAGAGACTGAATTGTCAAATACCACAACTAGTGACTATGTCTTGGAGCATGGTGGCCCATTTACTTAGGATGCTGAGTTGAAGATTAGCGTTCGAGACCTGTGTGCTACTGCATGGCAGGGTGAGTTCCCGTTATTCACTCCAGCTCCTTGATAGGGGCACGAAAGGAGCCCTCAAGGGCATCCCTCAAACAACAGTGATGTCACCAGCTAATCCTTTCTACCCAGAAGTGCCTTAAATGGTACCTCCGACATGAATGGGATGGAGGGGCTGACTTTGTCCATATCTAGCTAACAAATACATAATCAACGCCATCTTTTGAATCCAGCATTTGTAAGGGGTATGCAAAAAGCCCCTTCGCTTCTATATGTCAGATTGGGAAAATCCAAGTCACTCGATTTTCCAAATCAATCTGGACTGATTTAAGTGGATTAATGATCCAAATTGAATCAGCAGTTTGTACCAGATCAAAGCTGATTTGTTCCTCCTTGTTTATTTCTTTCTTCCTAAGACTTCTTTGACATTTTCCAGATAAAAAGCTCTTAAATCAAGTTGAAATTTCACCTGGACTTAAAAAGATGTGATGGCTGCCCTTCTGGCCTTCTCAGAACCTGCAAGCCACAGAAGCAGCTGATCAAATGTAAAATTCACCTTTCTGTCTTCTTTAATGTAAGCCCTGCCCTACTGAGCTTTACTTAACCTTTCTATAAATATGCAAATCTCATCCCATAAAGCCCCTTTTTTTTCAGGAAGTCCTCCTCTTTTGTGGATCAGTTGGCATTAGCAAAACTGTATCTTGGCAAAAGCTGGGTAAAGCAAAGACAAATCCTTAAAAAAATTAGCAACGAACAACCAGCATCTTCTCTCAGCATGCCAATAAATCCATTTTTTAAGAGAAAATGCATTAATGTACAATTAGAAACCCAGGCTATCAACGGAATCCATATGGCATAAATCATCCCTTTCTTCCCAGCCCCCCTTTCTCTCATGCAACCTGCTAACTAGTGTCACTTTTAGGAGGACCTGTTAATATAGTCAATTTGGTCAGCGTCTCCTTAGAACATGCATATTGGCAAAGATTAGCATACAGTATGGGTGCTGTGAAGCAGAAATGGAGCTGGGCAGATTTATAATGCTCCAAGAATCACCAATGGGGAGGGGAGGAGGAGAAGGAGGGAGAAGGGGGGAGGAGGAGGGGAGGAGGAGAAGGAGGGGAAGGGGGAGGAGCAGGAGGAGGAGGAGCAGGAGGAGAAGGAGGAGGAAGAGGAGAGAGAAGGGGAGAGAAGGAGAAGGAGAGATTTCCTAGAAACCCAACTTCTGTAGCATAGAGATTTCCACCAGGACCATGAAGATATATTGACTTTGCATCACTTCTGGTGGAATTTGAAAGGTTATGGATAGCTTTACCATTTCATCTACTCCTAAAAATGGGAGATGAATGAGAAAGCAACACTTCTTTACCTCTGCTTCATTCACCAATCATCAAAAACTATTAACTTCTTCTAGAGTTAGTATCTCAACTTCTATAGCTTTCCTTCCCTTTCCAGATTTATTGTAGTTAAATGTTTTAGCAATCCATGTTCAGCTGATAGGTAAAATTAAATTGCTACAGATATATAAATCTACACACTGGAGGATTCACATGAGATGTTAAACCCTAAAGCCAATGATCCAAACACAACTGATCTACTCGTATAACATTTAATGCCCAAACCAATAAACTTAACGATGCATTAACAATTCACACAAGACATTCAGAGAACAGGCAATATGTAAGAGCCAGTGGTATAGTGGTTAATAGACCCAATTCAAGTCCACCTTAAATTATATGGTGACTTCATGCTAATCATTGTTTCTCTATTCAACCCATCTCACTAGTGTCAACTAGCTTGTCAATGCAGGGAAATGTTGGAAGGGAAAATATTATGCACATCACCTTGAGTGAAAAAGCAAGGTCCAAATTTAATACATCTATAAACAATTTAAGATACTCAACCCTATTTTGGTTCCATCTGTCATATTGTGCAAACTCAATCCTATTGAGAGAAACTGACATAACTTTCTCAAGTCCTTCCTCTGAAATGTGCAGTAGATCCTCCTCAAGCCATGATATTTCCACATCTACCATATCATTGGTTGCTGGAACTAGAAACAAAATGAATTGCATGAACAAATAGATGTGGAAGAATTAAAAATCTGGAATGGGGAATATCAAATCATGGTGGCACAGTGTTAAAATGTAGTATTGCAGGCTAATTCTGCTAACTGCCAGCAGTTTGATCCTGATTGGTTCAAGGTTGACTCAGTCTTCCAACTTTCCAAGGTTGGTAAAATGAGGATCCAGATTGTTGGGGGCAATATGCTGACTCTGTAAACCCCCCAGAAAGAACTGTAAAGCGCTATGGTGTGGTATATAAGTCTAAGTGCTATTGCAGGTGTTAAATCAGAGCTACCAATGCCACTTTGAAGATCCAAGACCCTGCAACTGGGAAAATAAGACTCTATGTGTTGCCTACAAATCAAATACCTGGTCAGAGGTCCTAAATTGTTTGACACAATTTAGGTCATTTCTTCTTTAAGCATGCATCAATCATATGAATTAGGGGGAAAATCTTTATGTAATTATACTCTACTGTCATTTGTAATTTTTTGGTCCTCTGGACTTCTTCTTCCCCTGTTTTCTTAAGCACTACAGCTCTTTAGACAAAGAACCAGAAAGGAAAAAAAATTGACCAGAAATTCAAAACCGAAGGCATTATTGACTGTAGATAAGTAATTCCAAGAACGTCACACACCTTCATTCAAATTGTTTGGGGAGCACTGCTGTATGATTTTGATTACTTTCCCATTCAATCATCAAATGAAGTTAGCTGTGAATACACAAGGTGAAGAACTTAAATAGAGTTTCAGTGTTTGCAAGAGGCAGTCAATCCATGTGATGTGTTAATGGGGATTTCTCCAATCAGAGTCCTCCAGTGATGCTGGATTTCAACCTCTCCAGTCACCAGGCAGCAAAAGAACATCTACACATCTGGAGAATATATTGTTGACTCTGTAAAATGAAGATCTGGACCTAAGTGAATAGCAAATAGTGGCATTCAAGAATAAGATATGACCAGAGAAAGTTATGATTCAACATGTAATAACAGCGGCGAGAATCACCTATGCCCAAAACTGGAAAGTAGATGACACATTTTCTGAAACCATGGGAATTAATAAAATACTTAATTGTGCCGAGATGGATAGGCTTACGAGAAAGCTAAAAGGTAAAGAGGAGTCGGAGTTTTATGAAGTTTGGGAAATGTTATATATATATATGGTTAGAAAAAAGGAATAAGATTTGATACAAAATAGAATTGTAAATAAAATGTATTTTATTTATACAATTGTAATGCTTGACACAGAACTGTTAAAATGTAAAATGCACATGTATTTTGAAAATAAATAAAATTTAAAAAAGAGTTATTGTTATTATTTAGCATACGATCAGAACATGATAGAAGAAAAGTGAACATATATACACAATTTCCATAATTCTAAGGAAAACCTCTACGCAGATATAGCAGTGGCCTCATAACTGGATTTCCAACTCATCTAGCCAGGTGATCATGTCATGCAGATCTTCTAGGGAACCAGAGAAGTCACATCGGGATCAATTTTGCACTATGTGTTTGATAGTTTGCATATCAGCACCACAATCATAACAAGAGGGAATTTTCCCATCTCCACTGATACAGGCCAGGGCCACTTCTTCCAGTATCACACCTAATTCTGTTCAGTTTCAACCAGACCAATATCAGGTAGCAGTAGTTGCCTGCACCCATAGCTTCCTTTGAGTTACATGTCCTCCCTCAGTGGTGCTACATAGGTGACAATGACCAAATGCAGCTTTGGGGCCTCACAGCCTCACAGCCATGACAGACAGAAGTGCACAAAACCATGGGAAGTGAGGATAATCTTCAAATTTCAGGATCATTAGCAAAGCTAAGATTATTACCAATTGCGTTTCAGGCTTCTAAGGATCGTTGTTTCATGCAAACCACTTTGTCAAGACTGACTGAGCTATTCAGCAGACTCCCTGGCTTTGCAAACATGTCAGCCTGAGCCCTATTTGGCTTTGACCTAGACTGTTGTGTGAATCCTGACATTGTGATTTATAAACCCATACCCCAAGTATGGTTACGCTCATTGTTTTGCAGCCAAGGGCCAAACGGCATCTCTGAGTTGTATTCTCACTCTTAAAAAGTAGCAAGGCTACATGGATTCTATAACTTCTACTTGCCTGGATACGGCTTCAGATGATATATGAACCTAGACTTCTTCAACAAACGGAGATGGAGTTAGCCTAATATATGCATCTAAAGAATTTGGGAGCAGCATCACAATTCTGGTATGGATGTAGCCAATGAATTAGAGCAGAGGTAATGTCAGCCTTCAAGATCTTTTCTACTGCTTTGCATCTTTTGGCTGCCATAAGTAAGGGGGGGAGGGGTTGTGTCTGGGAAGAGAGCTGGAGGTGTTACATTCTTGTGTTGTATAAATGAGGAGTGGGGGGGGAGTATAAATTCCTGCTCTTAAGTTTCTATTCCTTGCTTAGCCTTTCTTTTCTCTGCGCAACTGCAAATCTTTATCAAAATATGTCAAGGTCAATGGACAGAGGCCTCATCACCACCTGAAGATGCCCACATGACCATATCCAGAACTTTTAATTGGAAGAATCTTTTGGACTTTGGGGGGGTGGGAACAATTCCATCCCTTTGTATATGTGATCTGCGTGCCTAATTTCTTAGATTCAGAATTCTACCTGTAGCTACCACTTCAAATTTCAGTAAAAGATTTCTTTCCTCTAATCTATGGAGTCTAAGTATTTCTTTCTTGAATTTTGAATGGAGCACAGACGGACAGGTAAAAAGGATGTGAGATTTTTTGGATTGACTTGTATGTTTTAGTAGCTCTATTCCCATGCTTCGCTATGAAAGTATGTGATTGGGCTTAGTTTTTGGGGAGGAAATTTTTTTTAAAAATGTGCCTCTGCCTACCAGCATCCATCGGTATTCCTCTGGCTAGCGTCCTATCAGTGAGTGAGAGAGTTGAGGGCTGTTTGGAAACTGAAACAGTATTTGCTGTGTGAGCAAGAAGGAGACAGCAAGGAGCCACTGTACTAAAGCTGGTTGCTGCTGTGAAACTAAAATTGAAACTGAAACTCCTCTGCTTGTGTTTTGCATTTGGAACATGCATTTGGAGGGGGAGTAGAACTCCTTAGCATTGGAGCGTGTTAAAAATAATATATGAAATGCTAATTCATTACTGGTCATTTCAAAAAAAAATCCTTCCTTAGTGAGCACCTAGAAGCCAAGAGGAACATACATACCAAATTTCAAGTTTGTGGGCTTTACGATTGTGGAGATTTTGTGATGATGCTGAGTGGCATTTCACTTTTATATATATATATAGATTAAAATCTAAGCATTCATCAAAACAGTGGCAGATACAAATAGCATGCATCTATAATTTAAACGCAGGGCACATATGAGTTCATTCAGACTCTACAATTGTGTTTTCAGTCTCAAAGTTAAAACGAGTTTCCAGGAACCTGTGCCACAAGCCTGAATGGATTTGCAGGGATTCACTTCCAGTTTTGGAGAGGAGTTAAACACTCGAAGTCTTCTACATGAATGGACTACCTTTTTTAAAAATGTACACTACCTTCGTATTTTTTTAAAATCAAAACCTCCGATTGGGTTTATGTAGAACATATCAATTTTCTGAAAATAGGAACCAAAGCATGATCTTGTGCTTTAATATCCTGGAGTCTCTTGGTGTAGCAGGATGAGGCAACAAGATCTCTTAGACCAATAGAGAATAAATAAACCTAGGATGGGTCTTATCGAAAAGGAGCATGCTTTTGTTTTCGTAAAGGTTTTTATATGCACAATAATGTTAATGAATGCAAGGAGCTAACACAAACCCATTCAGAAACCTGACCTTCAAACAGAAACTGTATGGTGTAATGATGCATAAATAACCCACTGTATTTCCTAATCCACATTCATGCAACATCACACCTCTGATAAGATCCACTTTTCAAACACTTGAAAGGATGTAGAAGTATGAGCTATTTTAACAAGATACAAGTTCACCCCAAATGTATTGGTGTCAAATGTATCCTTCCTTAAAAAAAACTATCCTATCTATCTATCTATCTATTTATCTATCTATCTATCTATCTATCTATCTATCTATCTATCTATCTATCTATTCTATCTATTTATCTTTTTATCATCTATTATCTATCTACAGTATTTATTTTATCTATCTCGTTATCATCTCTCTCTCTCTCTCATATCTATCTATCTCTCATATCTCTCATATCTATCTCTCTATCTCTATCATCTATTATCTATATATCTACAGTATCTATCTTTATCTATTTATCTCATTATCTCATTATCTCTATCTCTATCTCGTTATCATCTCTCTCTCTCTCATATCTATCTATCTCTCATATCTCTCATATCTATCTCTCTATCTCTATTATCTATTATCTATATATCTACAGTATCTATCTTTATCTATTTATCTCATTATCTCTATCTCTATCTCTTTATCATCTATCTCTATTATCTATTTATCTCTTTATCACCTATCCATCTGTCTGTCTGTCTGTCTGTCTGTCTGTCTGTCTGTCTGTCATCTACCTCTATATGGCTTTTTATACATTTTCTTTCAGCATTGATATATATAGTGTGTGTGTGTGTGTGTGTGTGTGTGTGTGTGTGTATGTATATGTATAGTATGTATATATATATATATATATATATATATATATATATATATATATATATATATATATATATATTCTTCAGTTTTTGTAGGTACTTACATGTATGGTATTCAGCTTTGTTCGGGTATTTTCCCATGTCATTATAGTTGTGCTTTTAATGTTGTAGCAACGTTTCGGCATATATATGTTTTCTTATATATATATATTTTCATATATATATATATATATTTTCATATATATATATATATATTTTCATATATATATATATATTTTCATATATATATATATATATATATATATATATATATATATATTCATATATATATATATATATATATATATATATATATATATATATATATATATATATATATATATTTTCTGAGGTTCTCGGTATATGTGGATCTTGTTATGGGTTTTCGTAAGATTATATATCCCACTCGCCATCATGGCTAGTGCCATGCAAGCAGTGGCATGCCAGCACCATATGGCAGGACCCGTGCCTAATCTTTGAATGCGAGAAACCAATACAAAGATCATATATATATATATATATATATATATATATATATATATATATATATATATATATATATATATATGTTTGTTTTCATATGTATATTCATTACTGAAAGGAAAGGAAAGGAAAGAAGAAGGATGCAATTCAAGTAAAAAGCTCAGAAATCTTGAGAGTCTGAAAATACTTTAAAGCAAACCATGAATAAGGATTGGAGACAAAGCCCACAGTGATATCAGCAGGCATAAACAATTCAGGATATAAATCTAAATCCCTATTTGTATCATCGGACAATCATCCAGGGTGGGGCTGAGTAAAAATGGGTAGATTAGTGACAGTAAAGAATACACGCCGCCTATCCTGGGGACAGACACTGTGTAACGACAAAGATCACACACTGGACTATGCAGGCATTCAGCAAAAATATCTATTATGTCCCATTCAATAAGCTTATGCTGTGAGCCCAGGAGATGCGATGAATCAGCCATTAATTAAATAACTAACAGGATGGAGCTGGGCTTAAAAATAGTCAGTTCCCTACTCAGACCTGCAGAGAAAAACATACCATGTGTGAGATGAGACAGGAGGTCACTTCATTTATTTTGTTATTTATAAATAATTTCAGGTTTTATGGCCACTCACTCATGCAAGACTCTGTCTAAAAAGGAGAAAAAGCAATATAAGAAGTACAGGTAGTTCTCGACTGGTCGCTTAGCAACCATTCAAAGCTAGGACAGACCCTGCCCCTGAAAAGAACTTCCGGTTCCGAAGTTCCAATGGCAGCCCTGCCCATGGTCACATGACTACGTTTTGAATGCGTTCAACAACTGGCCTGCATTTACAACCATATGCTGTCCCCCTGCAGTCACTTGATCATGATTAACAATCTTTTTCAGGAAATGTTTGCTTCCATTTTCTGACAAAAGAGTTCGGACAACCATTTGTCTGAGTGGTGTAGGATTTCCTGCCTAGGCAGGGGGTTGGACTAGAAGACCTCCAAGGTCCCTTCCAACTCTGTTATTCTATTCTATTCTAAAAAAAAATCAGTTCAAAGTAAACATTGGGTTTGTTTAATGACTGTGGCATTTGCTTAATGACTTAATGTATTCACTTGATGACTACAGCAAGAAAGTCGTAAAATAAGGTTGGTCCCATGATGACTTGCTGTACGACCATCACAATGTATGATGATCGTTGTCAATGATGGTCATAGGTCAAGGACCTACCTGTCATGCTCTTGGTAGAGTCGGACTCTGAGGGAGAGGAGGAACAGCTGACAGGGAGCGGAGGTGTGGCTCTGGAGGTTGTGGAGGAGGCTGGGGAAGGGCAGAGGCCGGCTGGGCAGTCAGAGGAAGAACCAGGGCCATCCCCTCTGCATCCTAGGACACACAGGGAGGAACGGAGAAGGAAACAACTTGGCTTACGAGAGAAGAAGCGGCCATGATCCCCCTCATTGGTTGCAGCTGGGGAGAATAGTATATAAGAGAGAAGATTAAAACACAGCATTGCCAGAAGCAAAGTATGTTTTATTTTGGGCTGAAGTTATCTTGGTTGGCATCCTTCCAAACAGACTGTGCCTTGTTATCTCCTTTCAGTTGGTAATTACTTATCCTAGTCCATTGTGGAATTTCCTTCATTGTAGTTTGTTTTGGTTTTTTATATCACCTTTATCTGCTCATTAAGTTCGGACTGTATTGCTTTCTTTTGAAGACTATTTTTGAGTAAGTTTTATCTCCAACTGAGAATTATTGAACAGTGGGGCCAAGTTGGAGGCATTAAAGGACATTTATTTATGTTTTGGATTTTGTTACATTTGTGTTACACTCCGTGTCATCACACTACCTATAAAACAAAAGGCCATACTGGGATGGGTGGAGTACAGATATAATTTGACCTCCCTCCCCTTTGTTGAAGGGTGCCTTGCTTCGAAGTCCAGGACTTGCAGAAGTCAGTTTCCTTTTTAAGGTAGACTGAACTGGAGCCGAGAAGTTCTTGGGAAGGGGGTGATGGTGATGAATACAGGTAGTCCTCAACCTATGACCACAGTTGAACCCAAAATTGCTGTTGCTGAACGAGACGTTTAAGTGAGCTTTGCCCCATTTCCCGACCTTTCTTGCCACCACTGTTAAGTGAATCATTGCAGTTTTTAACTTAGTCAGTCGGTTGTTAAGTGAATCTGGCTTCCCCATTGATGGTGCTTGTCAAAAGGTCACAAAAGGGGGGAAATCACATGATTGCAGGGACATAGCAACCATCATAACTGTGAGTCAGTTGTCAAGCAGCCGAAGGTAAATCACGTGACCAGGGAGAAAAGCTGCAGCTGATCTCAATGTTCCTGTTGATGGCTGGCATCAAGGTTCCAACAGTTCAATCCAATAATATTCTCTTTTATCTTTGGTGCCTCTCCATCCTGCTTCCCAAGGACCAGGGAAATAGCTTCAGTGCAGGCTGATATTAGCAATGGTACTCTCTTCCATTGAAATATTCGATTCACTTCAATTTAATTCTGTTCTGGTGCTGTGGCCTGTCGGCCGCCAGCCCTTCCAGCAACTAAATCAGATGAGGAAGTGGTGTGGAAGTCACATCAAGGCAGCCTGAGAGGTCCGAGGGGAAAGAGGGAATGGAGCTGGCAGAGAGAGATAGAGACAGAGGCAGGGGTGGGATTCTACCAGTTCGCACCTATTCGCTAGAACCGATTGTTAACATTCTAAGCAGTTTGGAGAACTGGTTGTTAGAAGAAATTACTGGGCTAATCCTGTAAAGAAGACAGGAAGGAAACATTCTGGTCTTGCTTACAGAAACTGCCTCTCCATTAATCCTTATTACATTCTTGGCAGGACTAGACTTCCTGTCTCAGGAACTTCTCTGGAGTTTTTTTCCACTCCTTTGCTGGTACTTTGCTTGTGTGGAGGGACCATTCAAAGTTACAATGGCACTGAAAAAAGTGACTTATGACCATTTTTCACACTTACGACTGTTGCAGCATCCCCACAGTCATGAGAGGCCAAGCCCTAACTAAACACCTTCGAAGGGGCATGGAACGTTGTTACCTTCCCACCAAAGTGGTCCCTGTTTTTCTACTTGCATTTTTACATGCTTTCGAACAGCTAGGTTGGCAGAAGTTGGGACAAGTTATGGGAGCTCACTCCGTTACAGGGCGCTATGATTCGAACCGCTGAACTGCCGACCCTTCTCATCGACAAGCTCAGTGTCTTAGCCACTGAGCCACCGTGTCCCTCTAAAATATTTCTTAATTTTTTTTTTTTTTAAAAAAGTGGATTGGATAAGTGATGTAACAGCAGAAAGCTAATGTATTATTCCACACTAATGAGGAAGCAAAATCATAATCCTTCAGGGATAGAAAAGAAGGCAATAGTAAGTTATGGACTTTTCTACTGTTATATTATCCCGTTGCAACCCATTATTGAATCATTAGCAGGCAAGGTAATATTTCTGCTGCTGATATTTGGGTTAATAAACCTGCTTAGCTAAATGAAAAAATACGGGTGAGAGGGTCCTTTGAACGGGATTGTCCGTGTAAAACTGGCAGCTTGTTTGGATAATAAAATTCAAATGGTAAGCTTTATTTCCCACCTGCCCACCCCGGTGTTCAGAACATCATTTCTTCTAAATGAGATCTCCCCCCGCACACCTGCAATGTCTGACTTCAGATGTCTGTAACTCGTGAACACATTTGCTTGTGCTGTGATGTGGAATTTTCCAAGTCAGAAGAGAAAAAGAAAAAAACAGAAAGAAAAGAAAAAAAACCCAACCTCTAGAGATTCCAGATTTCTACTCATCAGGAAGCTGAATTTCTCTCTGTCTCTAGTTATTTCTACATGGGTTTTGCTACTTAGCTCCTTTTCATTTCTGTAGTGTGTGATAGGCATCTGTGAAACCCCCCTGAGAAATGGGGCTGATTTTTTTTTAAAAAAAAAATCAAAATGTTTTGCCATCTTGGAAATCACTTCCTCTGGGTTTACTCTGCAATTTCCTAGGCTGCAAGATTCGATGACAGTATAGAAATACTATACTAGGCCTGCTGACATCTATAGACTCTTAGATGACAGGAAACCAGCAGATAAATTTAACTAACTGGGAACAGTCAGGTTGTTACAGTAGCATCCCTCCGCAAAATAATTGACACGAATAAGCCAAACTCAACCTGAAATCGTCATTTTTAGAAGCTTATCATCCAGCTCTTAAGGGCTGGAAGGCCAGTGGTTGTACTACCCTTAGGTTAGCCCATGCTAAAATGTCTCCTGATTATGTTATGTGAAGGATTTGACCATCCTACAGACTTTCTCAGTGGCTTACTGGCCACCTTCAATGCTCAGGTCCTTGGGGATTTCGCCATCCAATGCAGACTGCCGTAAAACATTTTGTAATAGAGGCCAACCTCAAATCATTTATGATGATGATAAATGATCATTTAGCAATCCACCTCACACGTAGGAGAATCCGGGAGGCTTACAATGTTTTAAAAATCTACCACACGGTAAAAACCCATGTCAAAATCCACTCCATCCTCCATGGTAGCAACCACACAATGAAACCAGCCACTTTGATCCTTTCCATCTCCATTCATGGTCCCCAGACTCACTGACAAAAACAGGGTCAGGGTTCCAGAACTCAACTCCAACCAATAATTCCAAACCAGACATATTCTCAAAGATTCTTTTCATTAGAGTACTAAACTGGGACATCTGGGAAATCCTGAATCTGAAAGTTTCGGGTTTCCCTTCAATAAGTAAAATATTACAAATCCACCCCCTGCACCCTTCATTGCATCACATGCCTCTATCACCATCCGTCCCAAGTTGAGATGTCCCCTCAACCACTCCTTAGCCAGGTGCAGAAATAACATGACCTTGACTTAAAAGAAAAATGATATTATGTCTAACCACATACGCTCCAAGAAAGTCCTCCCCTCCCATTTCCCCAGGCTCAAGAATGTGGCAGCGTGGAAGCATCTAGTGCTAATATGGCTGCCAAAGCTGACACCCAGCTTTCAGAAGTGGTGGGGGCCAACCGTACTTTGAGGGGGTGATACTCCATAAAGAAGGAGCCACCACCAAGAAGGTCCTGTTTCATGCTTCCACCAGATATATCACCCTAGTTGATGGAGTCATACCTTCCCATCCTGATAGGCCAGGTGGATATAATGGAGGAGAGGTGGTCCTTCAAGCAACCTGGCCTTAGGCCACGTAGGACTTTCAAGGTGATAAACAGCACTTTGAATCGTAATTCCACTACTCCTATTCTCAAGAAGTGGCAATTTATTTTATTTTATTTAGTTCAGTTTGTCAAGCATGTATGAGAAAAGCAAGTAACAGTATGAACATAACATATAAATATATAAGTATAAACAGGTATAAGTATATACATAATAAATGAGTTCAAATAAATGGGGACAGTAGGACAGGGACAGTAGGCACGCTGATGCACTTATGCATGCCCCCTTACATACCTCTTAGGAATGAAGTGAGGTCTGCGGTAGACAGTTTAAGGTTAAAGTGTTTGAGGGTTTGAGGATATAACAACAGAGTCAGGTAGTGAGTTCCAGTTGTTGACCACTCTGTTGCTGAAATCGTATTTTCTTCAATCGAGTTTGGAGTGGTTTACTTTGAGTTTGTATCTATTGTTTGCCCATGTGTTATTATGGTTGAAGCTGAAGTAGTCATTGACAGGTAGGACGCTGTAGCAGACAATTTTGTGTACTAAGCTTAGGTCAGACCATAGGCAGCGTAGTTCTAAGTTGTTTAGGTCCAAAATTTCAAGCCTTTTCTTTTCTTTTAAATTCTTAAGAATTTAAGAACCCTAACCCTTAAGAATTCTTTTCTTCCTGGGGCCACTATGTGATTGTGGCATGATGGATACATGGCGGATCTCAACAGGGCATGGAAATGTGCCAGAGACCAGCCCTTGTGTTATTTCTGCATTGGGAAGTTAGGACAAACATTTTGCATGTGAGCGATAAGGGGGAAATTTGGCTTACCCAATCTTTCTCTCGTCCCCTACGAGAGATGTAAGTCTCTTTTATATTCAGGTAACTTAATGCCTCCTCTGCATACACCAAGATTAGATCTTGTTCTTACTGGTATGGGACATTGACTTTGAGAATATCAAAAGCGGCGCTAAGCCTGTGGTGCCTCTTCATCCTAAACAAAAAGGACAAAGATTGAGTGAAGTATGACAGAAAAGAAAGATATTTTCTTCCGACAAGGTGAGGGAATTAGCTCCCTTAATAAACAGGGCAGCCAAGGAGAATATGTAATAAGACACTTTTATGTACATCCTTGAAATGAGCGCGGGGACTCCTGGGGCACAAGACATTTTGAGGATGGAGGGATGGAGAGAAGCTGCAGAGAGAGAGAGAGAGAAAAATAAAAGTCTGCAGCAGCCACGGAAAATAATGTTTGTTAACTTTTTAAATTACTTTTAAGAAGATCCAAAGCAAAGTAGCAATGGCCAGCCGTCAGAAGTGTTATGGGCCAAAGCAGGGTTTACATTGTGATAAGGGGAAGGAGAGAAGAAGAGAAGCTAATTGACTGATGCAACCCCTTCCTCTTTTGAATTCTTTGGAGCTAATCTCCTTTCCTGTAGCTTTTTACCAAGACCATCCAAGAGGGCATCCTAAAAGTTAAAGGGTTGATGCCAACAAGCAAGACTTTCACAGCTCCAACCAACATTTAGTTGACCACAGAAAGAATAACAGAATCACAGAGTTGGAAGGGGCCTTGGAGGTCTCCTAGTCCAACCTTCTGCTCAAGCAGGAGACTCTATGCCATTTCAGACAAATGGTTGTCAATCTCTTCTTTAAAATCTCCAAACATTGTGGACCACAATGTTTTATGACATTTATGAGAATCAGATGATCATGGAAACTGGAAAAAGTGAATGTTAAGTTTTCTGTGTTATGTTTTCTGTGCCATAAGTATGCTTTCATCCAGGTGTCAACCCTGAAGTGAGCCTGGATGAAGCCATCTTGAAGGGTCAAGGGTTGTCCAGGGAGGGGGGAAATAATTAGATGGGGTTTTGTAGCCAAAACAATAAAGATTTTCTGTGGAAACCAAGGACATTTGCACTGGTCGGTGGCCAGAAGTGGATCCAAGCAACCAAGCAACCAGCCAGCACTTGGAGTGGACAATGTGACCAGTGACTTGGGAGAAAAGGGGAAACTTTTACTTTTAATTAGGTAAAAGCCACGGGAAATTTCAGAGCTGGCTTTCACCAATTGTGCCAATATGATGTATCCAATAAACCACTCTTTGAGGAACTTGCCTGTCTCAGAGTTTTGCCTTCTATGTGTGCATTACTTGGAATGCTGACACCGGGTTTTGAACCAAGCTTGCTCCTTGAAGTATGACTTCTTATTACACACGGGTTCACAGAGGCTTCCTTCCAAGAAGTCCTTGAATTGAATGGCAAAGCATGAAGTTACAGAGCCACCAGTCCAGTCCCTGGGGAATGCCATAGGTCATGCCTGTCATACGTTTGCTTCAGAGACAGAAGTCTCATGTTCTGTTTTAGAAAGAGACTCCTTGGAGTTCTGGTTCCAGAAAAAGGAATTTCCTAAGAGCACTGGAACTCAGGGGAAGCTAAGTCTTGAAATAGAATGTGTAATTATCACTTGTGAGACTCACTCAGATCTTGTCAAAATGCTCTTGAACAGTGGCTTTTGAAGAATGATTCCTCATGCAGACTCTAATATAAAATGGAGTCCCAATCTGACTGTGAAATGATAATCTTCCTCAATTAGTTTTTTTCTGTTCTTTTCCCTCCCTTCTTTCTAACTTTCCTGCCTTCACCCCAGGGGTGGAATTCAATTTTTTTTAACAACCAGCTCTGTGGGCATGGCTTAGTTGGTGGGCATGGCTTGGTGGTCATGTGACTGGCTGGGTGTGGCCAAGTCAACATCGCTCACATCGAGGCACGCATCTCCTTGCCTGGCCTCTTGTGACTGTGGGGATGCTGCAATAGTCATAAGTGTGAAAAATGGTCATAACTCACTTTTTTCAGTGCCATTGTAACTTTGAATGGTCACTCCACACAAGCAAAGTACCAGCAAAGGAGGAAAATAAACTCCAGAGAAGTTCCTGAGACAGGAAGTCTCGTCTTGCCAAGAATGTAATAAGGGTTAACGGAGAGGCAGTTTCTGTAAGCAACACCAGAATGTTTCCTTCCTGCCTTCCTTACAGGATTAGTCCAGTAATTTCTTCTAACAACCGGTTCTCCAAACTGTTTAGATTGTTAACAACCAGTACTAGCGAATAGGTGTGAACCTCTAGAATCCCACCTCTGCTTCACCCCTTGACTTCTACATCAAAAAGCAATCTTGTAGGTCATGTTTCTTGAAGGGAGATCAAAAATCCATTTCCGTCCAACCTTCTCTTCTCCTTCTTAGAGATTTATGAAAACCCTTGAGCATATTGCTGGCTCAATGGATTTTTTTTTTTCACTTGCCTTCAGAAACTTCTCAAAAGTTCTGCCTGGAAATAAGCTTTGGATTTTATTTCAGTTGGGAGCAGCACCCAAGACTGAGATAAGCAGGAATTAACACCAGACAAACAATCAAGCAGAAAACAGAATCCTAACTGAGGAACTACCACGGGGGGGGAAGCACCCTTCCCCAAAACAAGCAGGACCAACTACTGTTTTAAAACAAGGAACAAACCCCACCTTCCCTCACACTGATCATGTTACCTAGTTGAGTAATGAAATGTCCGCAAGCAAACAACCAAGCTCAGAGAACAGCTACATTGGTGCCAATTTAATCTTGCTTAGATTTTTTTTGTATATTCATGTCTGGGTGTAGCATAGAGGTGATTTTTATTGTGCTAATTCATAAAAAAGAACAATCAGTGGCTGAATTAATTGGGTGATGTGAATACAGCCTGTGTATGGTGTGTGTGTGTGCTTTTACACAATAAACAAGTGATTATGGCCTGAGATTGCAAAACAGGCTGTATAGCTTTGTGTTTCAATTGTGAGTCTTCCAAAGAGACCGGCAGAGAGCTTTAAAAAAAATGAAGAGAATAATTTGCAAGCCTGCATCCCACATTTTATAGGCTAATAAGGTACAATCCACTCCAAAAATATCCTCAAAAAAGGTCAAAAAAGTCAAGGAGATAGTGGCAACGGGGGAGTGAAGCACCATGCATTTTTACACGAAACCCTGAAATGTTTTTCTTTTCATTTTCCTCCTTATTCCAAGCCCCCCTATCTGATCTACACATTCAACACTGTACCGGACATGCTTAATGTCTTTTTTTTCCCTCTTAAAAACATGAGCTGCTGATGTTCCTATAAAGATCTCTGGTGACTGACAGCCTAATGGTGCTTTATTTTTTCTTTCCTCATGCAGCTGCAGCTTGAAAAATGAAATAAATTTAGCTCCTTAAGCATCCCTGCTGCTCTGTTACATATCATGTCTCTTTCACCAGCCATGAGCTGTAGGGTACAAGACAAAGGCTGCAATTCAAACCAGTTAGTAACTCTCAATGAAAATAAAAGTGAGGGATTCAAATGGGAATCTTATCTCACTTACCTACTTTCCCTGGTTTGGGTTGGATTTAGGTTCAACACCGATCCTGTATCTTGGGGTGGGCGGGGTGTCAAACTCGATTTCATGGAGGGCCGCATTAGGGTTGTGTTTGATCTTGGGGGGCTGGGATGGGCATGGCCAGCTCGTCACTTGGGTCAGGGGTGCCTGTGTCTGCCCAAGTACTCTGCCAGAGAAATTGGGCTCCCGAGCTCCGTTTTCAAATGCAACAGCCTCCTGCAATCCTCTACCAATGAAAATGGAGCTCAGGAGGGCCACACATGGTCCTCCCAATCTCCATTTTCACTGGCAGAGGCACCGTGGGCCGGTCATTAGCTGTTTCCAAGGCAGCCCTGCGGGCCAGATCTAAGAACCCAAGACCTTGAGTTTGATACCCCTTCTGTAGCTGATCTGCACTTGAGAGATAAAATTGCTATACAGATAGTCTTCAATTTACAGACATTCGTTTAGAATAGAATAGAATAGAATAGAATAGAATAGAATAGAATAGAATAGAATAGAATAGAATAGAATAGAATGGAAGGGAACTTGGAAGGGAACTTGGAGGTCTTCTAATCCATCCCCTCCTTAGGCAGGAAACCCTACACCACTTCAGACAAATGGTTGTCCAACATCTTTTTAAAAACTTCCAGTGTTGGAGTGTTCACAACTTCTGGAAGCAAGGAGTTCCACAGGTTAATTGTTCTCACTGTCAGTAAATTCCTCCTTAGTTCTAAGTTGCTTCTCTCCTTGATTAGTTTCCATCTGTTGCTTCTTGTCCTGCCTTCAGGTGCTTTGGAGAATAGCTTGATTCCCTCTTCTTTGGGGCAGCCCCTGAGATATTGGAACACTGCTATAATGTCATTTAACATTTAACAACCATTCCAAGTTACAACAGCACTGAAAATAGTGAGTGATGAACAGTTTTCACAACTTGCAACTGTCAAAGCATTACTATGCTCACACGATCAAAATACTGTATTTTGATCAATTGGGATCAGTTAACTTATACTGTAAAGTATAAGATAAGAAGTACAGGACAAGGGTGGGATTCAATTTTTTTTAACAACCGGTTCTGTGGGCGTGGCTTAGTTGATGGGCGTGGCTTGGTGGTCATGTGACTGGCTGGATGTGGCCAAGTCAACATTACTCACATCGAGGCACGCATCTCTTCGCCTGGCCTCTCGTGACTGTGGGGATGCTGCAATAGTCGTTGATTATAAGTCACTTTTTTCAGTGCCATTGTAACTTTGAATGGTCACTCCACACAAGCAAAGTACCAGAAAAGGAGGGGGAAAAAACCTCCAGAGAAGTTCCTGAGACAGGAAGTCTAGTCCTGCCAAGAATGTAATAAGGGTTAACGGAGAGGCAGTTTCTGTAAGCAACACCAGAATGTTTCCTTCCTGCCTTCCTTACAGGATTAGTTCAGTAATTTCTTCTAACAACCAGTTCTGCAAACTGCTTAGAATGTTAACAACCGGTTCTAGCGAACAGGTGCAAACTGGTAGAATCCCACCCCAGTACAGGATCCAATCTGGGTTGATCACTGGGACCAGAGGTTTTGTCTTACTGAACTTTTGGCCTCGTGCTTTTGGCCTCTTCAGGGAACTTCTCTCTAGCAGAGTGTGTACTGTTCTCTGTGGTATTTATTGTGCCTGTTGTATGTGGCTTTGTAGATATTGACTGGGGTGTGTTGATGGCTTTTAAGTTCACTAGCCATCGTTTTCTTGCGCGACCCATCTAAGCAGGGCTGGGGGTTCACAGGGGTTCAGGAGAGCCCCTAGCTAAGATTCTGCGCAATTTGGAGAACCCTTAAATCCCACTCCTGGCTGGCCTTGCCCACTCTGTCTCACCCCTCTCAGGTGTCCCCACGTGGCTCATTTTGGATGCAGATAAGTGCAGGGCGCATGTGGAGGCTCGGGGAGGGTGAAAAATGGGAAGGCCAGAAATGGGCACCTCCGGAGCCTGGGGAGGGCAAAAACGCCCCCTTCCCCCCCCTCCTCTGTGGTGCAGGAGGCTGACTAGGCCATGCCCCCCCCATGGCCACACCCACCTAGCAACCAAGCAGAGAACCCTTTGCTAAAATTTTTGAAGCCCACCCCTGCTTCTAAGTACTTGATAGGTCCTCCTATTGATTGACGAGGGGCCTGTTTCCCAGGCTTCCCCGGCTGTTTTTGTGCCTGCTCATCCAACAATCTTAGTAGCTGCGAAATTGAATGTTTGTCCTTGTTCGTTGCAGTGTGAGACTACCAATGAGCTCAGGTCCAGTTCCATCATGAGTCCAAAAACTCAGACGATTTGGTCCCGGTGACTAACCCAGATTGGATCCTGCAACATTATCCTGGGACACATCTATTCCCTTTTGTTGAGAAGTACAAATCAGCTATTGAATAGCTCTCCTCTATTTCTCCTTCCTTTGCTTCTCAATGTGTGTGAGAGAGAAAGAGTGGGGGGGAAAGGATGGAGAGAGAGTGGGGGAGAGAGAGAGAGCAGGAGAGAAAGAGAGAGAGAGAGAGGAAGTAATTCAAAAAAGTGGTTTCTGAGCAAGACAGAATGGTTGGAATATGTAAATGAGGGATCAATTAATGTTATAAATGGGGTACTTATTTTACAGGCAATTAATTTTAATTAGTAGTTATTCATTCAATAAATATAAGTTCTTCTTTCTTGATTTCCCTTTTTTTCCACTTCTATCCTGGCACTTCTATCCTCTTTCTTCCCCCTCTTGAAATACGTCCTCTTGTATATACGTACTGTATAATCTGCATACTCATATATATCTAAGTGTCATCTGCACACTTTTATTGGAGGGGTGAGAGGAATGCTCAGCGTTGGCTTCAGCTCAGTTAGCCATCCTAGATTGGGAAGGGGAGAAACAGGATTTACTGAGGATGTTTTTCTGTTCTTAATTTTTTATATATATCTAGGCTTCCTTTTAAGAGGTTAAGGTTAACCGCTTCCCTCGCGTCTTCCTATCCAGCAGATTCCGTTGTTTTCTTTTTAATATATAGGAAGCATTCAAGCATGCCAACCTCTAAGCGTCATGTGTCACTGCATCTGGAAAGCATTTTTTTTTTCTCCCTGAATGTGAAAGTCATCTGCCAGGTAAATCTCCACCTGATATATACCTTCATTTGGGTCCATCTTTTCTTCTATCGACTGTGGCACTCTTGCTTGTTTTCTCCAGTCTATAGTTTGGAAAATCTCTGCTGATCTTTTTTTTTTTAACTTTACTTTATTTATATTCTGCTTTATTATTTTCATAAATAACTCAAAGCAGTGAACATACTGTACCATGCACAATAGTTTGGGCTGAGAGAAAGTGACTGGTCCAAAGTCTCCCAGCCAGCTTTCATGGCTCAGGCAGAACTAAAACTCCCTGTCTCCTGGTGATTGAACCAAAGTCATCCAGTCGGCTTTCATGCCCAAGGTGGGACTAGAACTCAAAATACCTGATGATTGGCCCAAAGTCACCCAGTCAGCTTTCATGCCTAAGGTGGGACTAGAACTCCCTGTCGCCTGGTGATTGGCCCAAAGTCACCCAGTCGGCTTTCATGCCCAAGGCAGGACTAGAACTCAAAATACATGGTGATTGACCCAAAGTCACCCAGTCAGCTTTCATGCCTAAGGTGGGACTAGAACTCCCTGTCACCTGGTGATTGGCCCAAAGTCACCCAGTCAGCTTTCATGCCTAAGGTGGGACTAGAACTCCCTGTCGCCTGGTGATTGGCCCAAAGTCACCCAGTCAGCTTTCATGCCTAAGGTGGGACTAGAACTCCCTGTCACCTGGTGATTGGCCCAAAGTCACCCAGTCAGCTTTCATGCCTAAGGTGGGACTAGAACTCCCTGTCTCCTGGTGATTGGCCCAAAGTCACCCAGTCGGCTTTCATGCCCAAGGCAGGACTAGAACTCAAAATACATGGTGATTGACCCAAAGTCACCCAGTCAGCTTTCATGCCTAAGGTGGGACTAGAACTCCCTGTCACCTGGTGATTGGCCCAAAGTCACCCAGTCAGCTTTCATGCCTAAGGTGGGACTAGAACTCCCTGTCACCCAGTCATGCCTAAGGTGGGACTAGAACTCCTGTCGCCTGGTGATTGGCCCAAAGTCACCCAGTCAGCTTTCATGCCTAAGGTGGGACTAGAACTCCCTGTCACCTGGTGATTGGCCCAAAGTCACCCAGTCAGCTTTCATGCCTAAGGTGGGACTAGAACTCCCTGTCTCCTGGTGATTGGCCCAAAGTCAACCAGTTGGCTCTCATGCCCAAGGCAGGACTAGAGCTCCCTGTCTCCTGGTGATTGAACCAAAGTCATCCAGTTGGCTTTCATGTCTAAGGTGGGACTAGAACTCCCTGTCTCCTGGTGATTGGCCCAAAGTCACACCAGCTTTCATGCCTCAGGCAGGAATAGAACTCAAAGTACCTGGTGATTGGCCCAAAGTCATCCAGCCAGCTTTCCTGCTTAAGACAGGACTAGAACTCCCTGTCTCCTGGTTTCTATCCTGATAAATTAACTGCTAGACCAAACTGGCTCTATTTCCACAGTGAGTTTTGCAAGCGGAATTCTGATGTTCTGCAAACCAAAGGCAAGCAGCCAAGGGCTTTCCTCACTCCTCACCCCCCATTTCATGTGAACAGCACACCAAAGAGTGATTTGTGACTTTCCCTTTCTCATCTAATTTGGGTGTCAGAGTGAGAATCACAAGAACAGGAACCTATTAGGAACCTTGTGGGAAGAAGAAGAAGAAAAAAACCAAGAAGGGTGGAAATGAGCTGCGACAATCCCTTGCATCAACCTCATTGCTTTCTCTCGTTGTCATCTCCACCAATCAAAATTCTGGGTTGTCCCCTCCCTTCTGATTACTCTAATTTGCTTTCCCATCCATCCTCAGCTCCAGGGATTATTATTTTTTTGGTGCGAATGAAGTGCAAACGACGCATAGCTTTGTTCTCATCACAAGAGTCTACACCGGGGAAGCCTGATTGGATCGAGTTTCTCAGTTATCCTTTGACCAAAAAGCAGAGTCATGCTGCTGACTCATGTGTCAGTTCACACATATGTTTTTATTACTTGCAAAATAATTTTGCAAGATTCAGAAGCCAAAAAGGACGATTATTCAGACCTGTGATGGGCAGGATGCTTGTTAGCTGCTGTGATTTTAATTTGACACTTAAAAAAAAAAAAGCTGGTGGTTAACTCCGCCCATTCCACTCTAATAATTTTATTGCAAATTGACTCGGCTGAATATATTTCATGCTCCTTTTTCCCAATGCCAATCAATGCAACATGGATAGTTGTAACCCTCATAACACAAGCTGTCTTTTTAAAAAAGGGGAAAAAAAGATAAGCGTTACTTAAGTTGTTCTTTTTTCCTTGTCTAGCTTCCAGATCTAGTTCCACTACAAATGGGCATAGATAGCTTCCTGGGTCAAAATTGTCTTCTAAGAAATATAAATGATGAATGAATTAAACTTATTTATACCAGGTACATTCTCTTACTTCTTCTAACAAGGCCAATATGTTGTGGATGTGTTGTGATGACCCCAGTTATGTGGTGGCAATTCAAAGATTTGCATCCTAGCATTTCTTGAAATATTGTGAAGGATAGCATTCTGAGATAGCTTCTTACATGGTATTAAGTCTATAGTTAATTCAATCAAGATCTTTGGGCTGTTCACAGAACATCACAAGGCATAAATCAACAAATCTCAAATAATTCAAGGTCAACCATGCTTTGTGGCACCAACCCCCATCCTGCAATTTTCCATGAAGATGTGCATAAACAAATTATAACTACTTCCATACTACTATTACTACTGTACTACTAGTAGTAGTAGTATTACTACTACTAGAATAGTGAGTGTCAGCTTTTTCAAGTAGATCAGACAGAGCCTGATTTACTATGGAAGACTGACACTCGTACTACTAGTAGTATTACTACTAGGAATAGTAGTAGTACAATAAAATGGGTGGTGATTTCCTGAGAAGAATCCAGGGTACTCACAAGGTTTCCTGCTATCCTACAACCCTTCACAAGATTGTGAGGTTTGTGTATGAGTGTCAGGCTTGCTCTACTTAAAAAAACTGATATTCACACAAATACAATCTACAAATCTGATGAAATTTCGGTGTTCTTATCTTATGCAAGGACATCAAAATCTCACACCCCATACAGAAATATGGGTCAGGAAATGTCTTCCAAAGTCATTCAAACGTACTATTGCTCTCTCTCTCTTTCTCTCTCTCTCTCTCTCTCTCTCTCTCTCTCTCTCTGTGTGTGTGTGTGTGTGGTTGTGTGTGTGAGAGAGAGAGAGAGAGAGAGAAGGAAAATATGAATATGTGTATGGGGGTGTCTGTTTATAGATATTACAATCATCAATCCACCCACAGATTCCAGCAGAAACAGAATACTGTTGATTTACAAGTGAATATGCAATAATACAGATTGGAAATGAATCTATTTGTTCATTCCAAACACCAAACTCTTGTTAATCCCCAAGACAGTTACATGAAACAGATATTACCTGGCTTGTGAAGAAAGGTTAGAGTGCTTAAGGAAACTTAAAGTGATTTTAAATAATATTCACGACTAAATTCCTTGTGTCTAATCACACTTGGACAAATGTTCTATTCTATTCTATTCTATTCTATTCTATTCTATTCTATTCTATTCTATTCTATTCTATTCTATTCTATATTCTGTTCTAATTTTCTGTTCTTAGAAATGCCTCTTGGATGCATACAATCTATGCTTGGACTAGATCTGGCTATATTGATGCATATTCACACACTGTCTCTCTCTTTTCTCTTCTCTCTCTTTTCTCTTCTCTCTGTCTCTCTCTCTCTCTGTGTCTCTCTCTCTCTCTCTCTCTGCCACCCCACCCCCAAACACACAGACACACACACACGCGCACACACACACACAAATCAGAAAGAGAGCAACTGATCTGGGTAAAACCAGAGCAATTAATCAATGTAGCAACTGCTAGTTTCTTGCAGAAAAAAAAATTCCATCACTAACAAAAATGAGTATCCTTCAAGAGCCCCTAAATCAGATATCTTTAAAGGTAGCATATCAGCATGGGTGTCACTGGTATATATAGCAGCAATGGAAGCACATGTGCCATTACCATCTGCCAAGGATAGCATAGCTGTGCATTTTCCCATCCTTAAAGGACCTTTATTCAAACCACTCAACTTCCTTTCAGCCAGTTTGGTCTAGCGGTTAAGGCCCCAGGCTAGAAAGTGGGAGATTGAATTGTAATCCCGCTTTAAATACAAAAGCTGATTGGATTATTTTGAACTAATCACCAGGAGATGGTGAGTTCTAGTCCTGCCTGAGATATGACAGCCAGCTGGGTGACTTTGGGCCAATCACCAGGAGACTGTGAGTTCTAGTCCATCCTTAGGCATGAAAACTGGCTGGGTGACTTGCCCAATCACCAGGAGATGGTAAGTTCTAGTCCTGCCTTAGGCATGAAAGCTGGCTGGGTGACTTTGGGCCATTCACCAGGAGATTGTGAGTTCTAGTCCATGCTTAGGCATGAAAGCCAGCTAGTGACTTTGCATCACTCTCTCTGTCTCAGCTCAACTCACTTCATCAAGTTGTTGTTCTGGAGAAAAAAGGAGGAGGAGAAATGTGTTGGATATGTTTGCCTTTTTGAGTTATTTGTAAAAACAATAAAGGTGGGATGCAAATAAATAAATACATTGTGACATCACATGGAAGCCTGAATGGCCAACAAAACAGAAAGACAGATATGCAATTAAGGCTTTGCAAAGCATTAAAAGTGTGCTTTGAGTTGATAGTGCTTCAGAGCACTTCACAACCTCTCCACACGTCAGAATGGACGGGGATTGCATTGTTTCTCTTCGTGTCACTCCAAGACCTCATCCGGCAACTCCAATACCATGAAGAGGCTTCTATTATCTGCCGTAGAGTGACGTGAAGTGCCACAATGAGGCAGAGTGAATTGTCTCCCTCCTACAACGAACTAACTGCACCCATCTCAGTGATATGCTTCGTGCATCTCCCTTGCATCGGTCTCATTCAAGTCCACCCCTCGGCTGCCTTAAAACAATAACAGAGTGGATTTAAGAGCCCCATATTTTACGAACAAGATTGACGTGCATTTTATCCAAGGGTGGGCTTCAAAAATTTTAGCAGCCGGTTCTCTGCCTGGTTGCTTGGTGGGCGTCGCCATGATGGGCATGGCTTAGTCAGCCTCCTGCACCACAGTGAGGGAGCTGTTTTTGCCCTCTCTGGGCTTCGTCGAGCCTCCGGGAGGATGAAAACAGCTTCCCTAAACTCTGGAGGCTCTCCAGAGGCTGGAAATGGGCCCATTTCTGACCTTTTCGAACTTCCGGGATGCCCATTTTTTACCCTCCCCAGGCTCCGGAGGCTTTTCTTGAGCCTCCGGGAGGGCGAAAACGCCCCCCCAGGCTCTGGAGGCTCTCTGGAAGCCAGAAACGGGGCCCATTTCCGGCCTTCCCAAACTTCCAGGAGGCCATTTTTTGCCCTCCCTGAGCCTCCATGCACACCTTGCACTTACCTGCATCCAAAACGGGCCGTGTGAGGATTCCTGGGAGGAATAAAATTAGCTATGGGTTCACCCGAACCAGGGTGAACTGGTAGCACCCCGCCCCTGATTTGATCCCCTAACATCCTTAGATAAAAATTTCAGAAGCAACTCTGCTTTTATCAGATTAAGTAAACAGAATGCAGGAAGATCTCTCTTTCTCTTTTTTCTGCATGCCACTAAAAATCTGTACGAGAACTGGGCTGAGAAACAAACTGGAAACAGATGGAATTGAGATACTTAAATATGTTCTCATCTCTCTTAATCCATAAAAAGATTGGATGCTGGGTTTCCCAGATTTCACAGTGGGGTGTTTTCTTTTTTCCTCTTCATTGCTGGAGAATTACCTAGCCATGAAACAGTGAACCACTTCTGTAAATTTTTTTTTTCCACTGATAAGGTCATCTTCCTCCTGGCATGGTGTCTACTGCTCCTTGAAGGGCCTAGAGGAAATCATAACCCAGAAAGGGGAAATGTCAACATGAAGGCTACCCCAAGAAGTGGAAATGGAAGGAGGAAAGTATAGTAGCTAGAAGAATCAAATCCAGAAAACATCACCCATGTGTAGAAAATCAATTGCAGGCTAAGAAAGGAGAAGGGTTAAGCAGATAACAATTGAAATTTTTAAGGATCAGCCTGGGAGAGGGAGTTGAAACAGGATAGTAAAGAAGAGGAAGAAAAACTAAAATGGAAAATGGGTAGAGAAGAGAAGAGATTAGTTTGGATATAGTCCACCAAACAGTTATGATTCAATGATAGAAGACAATATTTGTAGCTCAGGGTTGAACTGTGGGATCCTTGGTACCCTCTGAGCTGGGTGGTTTACTTGCAGACATTTCATTACCCAACTAGGTAACATTATCAGTGATAGAAGGGAGGAGGGGTGTTCTCTGGTTGTATACTAGTGGCTTGCCCTGTCAGTGCTGGTGGGAGTGTTCTTTGTGATTCCTTGATTGAGCTGTAGTTTAATGTTAGCTTGTTTTTCTCAGCTGGGTGATTGGGGTATTGTTGAACCACCAAGATTATTCCCACCAAAACTGACAAAGCAAGCCACTTGTATATAAACAGAGAGCAAATCCCACTCACTTCTAGTTCTAATGATGTTACCTAACTGGGAAATGAAACGTTGCAAGAAAAAAAAAAAAACCACAGAGAACACTTAACAACCATGTTTCTAATACAACCACTGTCATGATGTAAAATGGGGCAAAATTCACTTAAAAGATGTCTCACTTAGCAACAGAAATTTTGGGCCTCAATTGTAGTCACTTGTATTGGACCACTTGTATCTTTCTCCATCTTCCTTTTCGTATGAGTTCCTACTTTTTCAATTCTCCAGTGTTAGGAATCCGGAGAATGGTAAATTTTTCTCTAGGGATTCGATAGAGGTTGAATGTCCTTGGAAATTATATTTACTGGGGCCCTTATAATGCGGTAATGGCTCACAATACCAGGAACAAAGGAGTCTGAAAGAGAAAATTGGTTCCCTCCCACAGCTATAATCAGGTAAGGGAACGGATCTACTTGTATCTAAATGCCATTGATGAAACAATCTAAGGAAGAAATAGCGTGTTACAATAGATGCATATTGGAGGTGTAAAGTTGTAATGCTCACCTTGTGTTAGAAACAAGTATTATGAATCAACAGAGCTTTGTATGAAAACAAGCAGAGAATTATGAATCTCCATGACATTAGTATCTAGGGGCCACAGGTTTGTGGTTTGACTAATGTCATCTGTATTTCTTTTAAAGTCTCGAGCACTTCATGCATGAATGATGCTTTGAAAAAGACTTGTATAATTCTGATAGATGCTGAAATAATCAGTCTGTAGGGAACCTAGATTGAGTATTAATCATGGAATTAGTCAATGTTCTCATTGATGCTTACTCCAAGAATGACTTCAGAGCTTGCTGATATGCCATCACAAACATTAAGGTGCTGCATTTTCTTGTAGCAACCTCAAAAAAAAAACAGCAACAGTTACAAAAGTCTTGCTGGTTTTGTTAACTTTGAGGAAATGGTTGAAGATGGACTTTGAAGAAAATTTCCAATGAAAATTACATAACAGATAACAGATAATCAGAGTCGGAAGTGACCTTGTAGGTCATCTAGTCCAACCCTCTGCCCAAGCTGGAGACCCTACACCATTTCTGACAGATGGGAGTCCAATCTCTTCTTGAAAACCTCCAGGGATGAAGCTCACACAACTTCTGAAGGCAAAAGTTGTTCTATTAGTTGATTGTTCTCCCTGTCAGAAAGTTTCTCCTTATTTCCAGGTTAAATCTCTCCTTGTTCAGTTTCCATCTATTATTCCTTGTCTGGCCTGCAGGCACTTTAGAAAATAGCTTGACCCCTTCCTCTCTGTGGCAACCCCACAAGTATTGGAACCCTGCTATCCTGTCTCCCCTATTCCTTCTCTCCACTAGATTAGCCATGCCAGTTCCTGTAACTGTTCTTCATATGTTTTCGTCTCCAGCCCCCTAATCATCCTGGTTGCTCTTCTCTGCACTTTTTCTAGAGTTTCAACACCTTTTTTATAGTGTGGTGACCAAAACATGTGCGATGAACTTCCACAAGTAATTAGCACTACTATTGTCAAGTTCTTTTGTTTGTTTGGATTTCTTCCTAACATTCAACCTGGATTTGCTTTACTGTTACTTAAATTTACTTTAGGAGACTGGAGGCTAAAACATACGGAGAATGGTTGCAGGAATTGGGTATGTCTAGCTTAATGAAAAGAAGGACTAGGGGTGACGTGATAGCAGTCAGGGTGATATCTCAGGGGCTGCCACAGAGAAGAGGAGGCAACCTATTCTACAAAGCACCTGAAGGCAGGACAAGAAGCAATGGGTGGAAACTAATCAAGGGGAGAAGCAACCTAGAACTAAGGAGAAATTTCCTGAAAATTAGAACAATCAATCAGTGGAACAACTTGGCTCCAGAAGTTGTGGGTGCTCCAACCCTGGAGGATTTTAAGAAGAGACTGGACAGCCACTTCTCTAAATTAGTATAGGGTCTCCTGCTTGAACAGGAGGTTGGACTAGAAGACCTCCAAGGTCCCTTCCAAATCTGTTATTCTGTTATTCCAATATTTGAGGGGCTGCCACAAGGAAGAGGGAGTCAACTTATTCTCCAAAGCACCTGAAGGCAGGAGAAGAAGCAACGGATGGAAATTAATTAGGTAGAGAACCAACCTAGAACTAAGAAGAATTTTTCTGATAGTGAGAACAATAAACCAGTGGAACAATTTGCCACCAAAAATTGTGGGTGCTCCATCACTGGATTTTTTAAAGAAGAGATTGGACCAACATTTCTCTGAATGGATGTAGGGTCTTCTGCTTGAGCAGGGGGTTGGACTAGAAGACCTCCAAAGTCCCCTCCAACATCTGTCATTACCCAATGGCCGTGATGGCAAACCTATGGCATGTGTGCCACAGGTGGCACGCAGAGCCATTTGTGCTGGCACATGAGCCGCAGGCAAACTTACCTCACTGTGCATGTGTGCGCCTCACAGCTGATTTTTGGCTGGTTTGAGGCCTTTTCCGGCCTCCCAGAGGCTCCTGGTATTACAGGAAGTGACGAAACGGGCCTATCATTCATCCTGCAAAGCCTGCAGAAAGAAGAGGGAGTCAAGCTATTATCCAAAGCACCAGAAGGCAGGACAAGAAGCAATGGGTGGAAACTAATCAAGGAGACGACCAACCTAGAACTGAGAAATGTCCTGATAACAATTAAGCCCTTCATGCACCACGCATCTGTGCATGCAATCCCCTCGCATGCAGCAGGTCCCTGTGCATGCACGCATGTCTCCTGCGCACTCCCCTCCTCCCCCTGCACATGCGCACCAGATACCTGACAATCAGCTGTCATGCGATGGTGCACACATGCATGCGCAGTGGGGTTCTTCCAGGCAACCTCTTGCATGCCAGGGGAAATGGCTCTGCATGCCACTTCCGGCACCCGTGGCATAGGTTCAGCAACGCGGGTCTAAAATGATATAGAGTCTCCTGCATGAGCAGGGGGTTGGACTAGAAGACCTCCGATGTCCCTTCCAACTCTACCAGTATTCTGCTGTTTTGTTAAATCAGTTATTCTATGTCTATAAAAGAAGAGAGAACAGAGAATGACCACCATATAACCAGTCAATAATGTTTTCCAAGTCTAAAGAGAAACTGTAATGTGTTAGACCGCAGTTTTGTTTCTTGTTTCTTCAAAGACTTGTGGAGGAGATTGGTGTTGTTTTGGGGAGAAAGGGGCATTGACATCTTAATTTACTATCAAGATACTGTTGAGAAAGCCTAGGGAAGCTGGAGATTCAAACCTATTTTCAGATGTTGTGATGTTGAAGAATGACATCGAATTCTTCTTTCCCTTAAAAAAACATTTCTTGTTTTCAGTCATTTCTTTTACAAGGCTAAATATATTTCAAGAATAAATGTTAACAATGAGGAGGAGGAGGTGGTGGGGAGGAGGGAGGGAGGGAGGGAGGGAGGGAGGGAGGGAGGGAGGAGGAGGAGGAGGAGGAGGAGGAGGAGGAGGAGGAGGGAGAGAAACATTATTATTTGCCTTGGCTGATGTACTACACTTGGTTCAGATTCAAGAAAAGAAATGGAAGAGAAGTGTTCCATTTAGCTAATCAGAGACATAGAAGATGTTGTTATAAACAGAAATAGTCTTGTTGTCTTCTTAATATTATCTTGCTGACAAATCAATGTTGCTAAATATGGAACAGGGAAGAGAATAGTAGATAGTCTGGGTAAATGACGTTTAGTCTGGTAGAGAAAAAAAATTGCAATTGGTACTTTTCATTGAGCTAAAAGGAAATCCATCAATGGGGTGGAGAGTCAACTAGCACCCACAACATGCACAGTTTGACTGTAGAAATTGTTGCCCCCATAGTGGTTATCTGGACGTTTACAGACCAAAAAATTAATTTTGTAGACTGAATGTATTGTATTCATTTTACTTGTTTTCTTCTGGGGTTGGCTGATTTTTTTTTATCACAATTAGATAACCCACGTCCCATTGCGTCATCATTTTAGAGATATTTGCTTATCTAAACAGAGAAATGGAATGACCATGGGTGAGCAAAAATGAAATGGGAGTGGGAGTGTCTTCTGCTTTCCTGCCAGCTCCCCCATTGGAGTGACTTCCGACTTCCTGCCAGCTTCCCCATTGAATTTCCTTGTGAGAAGTGGTATGGAGCCTCAGAAATCTTCCTTTCTTCTTTCCTTCCTAGTAACTGCTGCTGCTGGGTGGGGCAGAAAGCAAGGGATTGCGAGACTGCCTGGGAAACTGTTACAGAACTTTAAAAATGAAGACCACATGACCACAACAGGAACCCAGCAGCGCAGCAGCAGCCAGTATCACTAAAGCAGCTGCAACTTTCCCAAATTTCATGCCCTCGGGAGTCATAAGTCCCAGATTTTGGACACCTTTTGTAAGTCAGCCTATTTGAGATACCTTGGTTGGAAAATTATTGTCCTATGATGCGCCATTTTGCTCAGATAAAGGTCATGTCAGTGAGAGTTTTAATAGTATGTAGATAAAGGCTTATTCTTGTTCTTGATTTTTGCATCCAACTATAGTAGTCAGGAGGGTGGGAGTCATAATTTTTTGCTAGTTTTTTGCTACTTTTTTTGCTAAAGGAACTTTTTGAATTTTTGCTTTGGGGGATTTTTTTTTCAATTAAAAATAATGGTTGCTTCTGCTGCCATGATTCCTCATTTTCTATGACAAGATGTGAGACTTCTGTGTTTTCTTGTTTTCAAATCATCACCATGTTACCAAGTAAAAGTTTTGAGAAGAGCTGGAAACTAAAAAAAGTCTCACTTGATTTATGAGTTCTGCTCTACGGATATAATCCTGAGATTCTCCAAGGAGCATCCAAGATGCAAAATATCTCCTCTTTTCCTTTCTTCAATCAGAGACAGAAGAATGCAGCTGGGAAAGATATTTCCCCTTGCAAATCTCCTGATTGCAAGCAATAAAAATTTCTGCCAGCCTGGCTGCTCTTCAGTCTTTGAAGAAGATTTTTGGGGTTTAGAGGATTCAAAGCCACATCGTTCCTGAACATGTTCTCCAACCAGCAGAAAAATTGTACCAACTGGTGTTGTTCAATTCTCTCCCAGTAGTGCCAGTAAGATGTAGGGAGAATACAGTAAATCTAGCCTGATGAAGGAAACCATAAAAACAAAATTAATAGCCACTTTCCAGATACTTGAAAGGCAGATCTGGGCTAATCATTAGACCAGCTTTTTGAGATCTGAAAAAGATATTCTTTGAAGGTCTAATATCACTTTTTTTAAAGTGATGAGCCTCTGGGATGATACAGGTAATCTTTAAATCTAAGGGGTGCCCAGGAGCATGCCTACTTTTCAGTTTTGCAAACTCTCTATGAGAACAATTGAATGGCCCAGCTGTTTTTTTTAAAAATTCCCCTTGTCAGTTTTGTCAATACACCTATTATTAATGGACATTTCTAAAGTAATACAGTGTTGGTGATGTCTTTGGCTTATGTTTTTCATTTTAAAAATCAATACAGTTGTAAGCAAATGAATAAATAAAGGATGGAGGCTTGCCAAGCCAGCCAGTTTCCACGTGAACCCATTTAACCTCCTGAGCACTTTCAAACTGTTTCAGGGTAGCTATGGATAATGCCAATTAGAACCCTGGGCTTGCCAAGAATGCCACAAACATTAGCAAGTTATTCGTTGCCGGGAACAGGGTAGCATTTGGCGGATTAACAAAGAGCTTGGCTCTCGCCTGAGGAAGTGGATCAAGATTTCTATAAAGACCGTTGGTTGTGATCCTACAGCCTTCAGAGCAGAGATAGATTGATCACTGAACTTGGAATGTTGAAGCTTTCCGAAGTTAAGATGTCCAAAGTCAGAAGAATGAGAGGGAGAACAAGAAAGATGCTCAAAAGGGTGACAATGTGCTGTTTAACAGGTTTCCTAGGAAAACTTTTGCCAGGAGACAGTGAGTTCTAGTCCTGCCTTAGAAATGAAAGCTGATTAGGTGACTTTGGGCCAATTGGCAGGAGACTGAGAGTTCTAGTCTCGCCTTAGGCATGAAAGCTGGCTGGGAGACTTTGGGTCAATCACCAGGAGACAGTGAGTTCTAGTCCCGCCTTAGGGATGAAAGCTGACTAGGTGACTTTGGACCAATTGCTAGGAGACAGTGAGTTCTAGTCCCACCTTTGGCATGATTGCTAGCTGGGTGACTCATCCACTTTCAGCCCAACCTCCCTCAGAGGGTGATTGTCTTGGAAAAAAACAGGAAGAGGAAGGTTCATTAGATACATTTCCCACTTTTGGTTGTTTATTTTAAAAAATCAGGTTTATATAGATATAAATAATAAATAAATCTAAAAAAAAATAGGCTTTGATCAATGATCATTGGTTTGATTCACAGTAATAGCCCTGCCTAAGAAAACTCTTATAAGCTTTTTATTTTGCCAGCCAATATTTATTTCCCTCTTTAAGGGGGGATATGCATTCTGTCAATCCCTTTCTCAAGGACAATGAGCAGAATTTGGAAAATTGACAAAAGTCTATGGCTAAGTTATATTTTGTATTAACATGCTTACTTGCCTGTCTGTCTCTGTTGATGTATTAGCAAGACTGGAGATGGGAGAGGTTTCCTGTGAATTATTCTATTCCAAAACAATAATACTTTAGGTTCTTTCCACATTCAAGGTTTCCTGTCACAACTTTGGACTGCAGTTGTCAGGCCTTTAACCTAGGTTTGTGTTGTTCCTTCTCACTTCTCCTATAAAGATATTTGATTGACAGTTTTGGAAAATGAATACCTCACTATACTAAGAAAACAGTGTCAAAATTCAGGGACAATCCACTCACTTGGGGGTAAAGTTCTATTTTTCCCCTCGGTTTAAATCAGGAAGAAAACCTGTTATAAATTAAGGACTATCTACCTCACTTTTTTTATTAAACTAAAGTTAAACTTATAAACTAACTACAAAAAAAGAAACCCAAAGAAAAATAGACTAATTTATAAAAGAAGGCAAAAAAGAAACAAAAAAAAAAAAACCCCACAGACACAAAATAAACATTTCAATAAACAGAAGTCATAATTCATTACCATCACCCATACAGCAGCTAATTTCTATTCCCCAATTCTGCTGATCACAGAATAGTTCATTTGTTTGTCTGTCCAACGCTGAACAATAATTGTGTGAGAGCATTAAGATTCCTTTTGTGTGATTCTTTCTATCCATAGCACATGGGGACATTGGTAAAAGCATCCACGCACATACAAACAGACACACAAAAGCGTGTTGATGCAATCATTTGCATGAGCAAAATAAAACTGTTGAACCATTGCTTAAGCTTCTCTTAAATCAGGACTAAAGCCTAGGGTAAGTTTCTTTAATTCATCCCAACATTAATTTTGGCATTCCCCTAATTAACTTGAAAAATCTCGATTTCTGTGGAAGTCTGAGTGAATTCATGGGATAAGAAAGAAACCAAGTGTGTGTCTCTGTGTGTATGTCTGTGAGTATGTATGTATATGTGTGTATTAATCCTATACTAATTATCTCAGAAATATTATGTTGAAGCTAAAGTCAGTCAAGCTTAAAGTACAATACAGGAGGTCTGTCATGCCCTTGTTGGAGTCGGATTCTGAGGGGGAGATTGTGCAGCTGACAGGAAGTGGGAGTGTGGCTCTGGTAGCTGTGGAAGAAACAGGGGAAGGGCACAGCCCAGCTGGGCATTCAGGGGAAGACCCAGGACCACCCCCTCTTCATCCTAAGGCATGCAGGGAGGAACGGAGAAGGGAGCAACGTGGCTTGTGGGAGAGAAAAAGGCCCTGATCCCTTTTATTAGTTGCAGCTTGGAGAATACAATATAAGAAGGGCGTTTACACACAACACCTTGCTGGAAGCAAACGTGCATTATCTTTGTTGAGGCTTATCTGGGTTTTGGCATCCTCCCAATGGTGTGTGCTTCCTTATCTTTTGGAAGTCTGCAATTTATTATCCTGGCCTGTCATGTTAATTACTTCAGCGTGGTGTGTGCTGGATTTTTTTATTTCTAATTTATCTGTACTTTGGGTTCAGACTGCATTTCTTACCTTTGTAGACTGTTTTTGGAAGAGTTTGATCTCCAGCTAAGGATAACTGGACATTGGCGGGCAAGTTGGAGGTATTAAAGGGACTTTACCTATTTTTGTGTCTTTGTTGCTTTTGTGCCACGTCCTGGGTCATCACAAAGTCCATTACTTACAGCCACAATTGAACCCAAAATTTCTGTAGCTAAGCGAGACATTTAAATGAGTTTTGCCCATTTTACGACCTTTCTTGCCATAGTTGTTAAGCAAATCATGACAGTTGTTAAATTAGTAAGCCGGTTGTTAAGTGAATCTGGCTTCCCCATTGATTTTGCTTGTCAGAACTTCAGAAAAGGGGATTACATGACCCTGGGACACTGCCACCGTTGTAAATATGAGTCAGTGGCCCAGCAGTTGAATGATCACGTGACCGTGGGGATTCTGCAATGGACGAAAGGATGAAAAATTATCATAAGTCATTCTTTTCAGTGCTGTTGTAACTCAACGGTCACTAAATGAAGTATGGTAAGTCAAGGACTAATTCATGGAATTTAATTTGGGCAATATTTATTTTTCCTACTGATCTCAGTTCTACCTATATCTAATCTGAATGATCTGATGAAGTTGGGATTCAGCTGAGAATATGATTTTTATTTTACTTTTTTTGTAATAAATTGAAATATTCTGGGGCAAGTCATTGATTGAATGATAACATTTCTCATTTCTTAACCAGAACTGAACAGAGAATCCAATGTTTTAGACAATCGAATGGGTTTACACACTTTGCTTTCTGAAAAATTACATGTATTCACCAAACATTTAGTGAAGTGTAAAACCTGGTGATGATGAGTTGAGTGGCTTCACTCAAGCCGAGTTGCTTCCATTTATGGTGCCACATCGATCTTTCTGGAAAAGTTGGGGCAACACTCAGCTGACATGCTGTCCTTCAGCCATAGATAATTTATAGCCTGTTGAGGAAAAGTAGCTAACTGATGAAGCCATCTGCCCACAGAAGCAGGAGAGCTGATTGATTTACTCCCAATTCTCATACTTAGACTTTGCGTCCTCAACAGGTCACAAAGTCGCAACTATCTCATTCATCAGTCAACAGTCATGAAATCTGCAGGCCATAAGATGGCTTCAGTTTTCCTCCTTATCTTGTGGTTGCAAGCTTGCTATTCCCATGTATAAAGAAATAAATACTGTAGATATGTATGTGTTCATTTGGATAGGATAAGATAGAATAGAATAGAGTAGAGTAGAGTAGAGTAGAGTAGAGTAGAATAGAATAGAATAGAATAGAATAGAATAGAATAGAATAGAATAGAATAGAATAGAATAGAATAGAATAGAATAGAATAGATATTGGAATGTAGAATAGAGTAGAGCAGAGCAGAACAGAGCAGAACAGAACAGAACAGAACAGAACAGAATAGAACAGAATAAAATTCTTTATTGGCCAAGTGTGATTGGACACACAAGGAATTTGTCTTCAGTGCATAAGCTCACATTGTACATAACAGCTGTAAGTGATAAATCACAATCGTAGTCATCATAAAAATACATTCATCATAAATCATAAAATCAACACAGTGATAGTCCTCGGATACTAAATAAGGAATCAACAGAAATCGCACTAGGAAACTAAATAAAGCAATATAAATCATAAAGATACAAAGTTATAGTCATGAGTACAAAAGGAGATAGGTAATAGGAAAGATGAGAAGAAGATGAGAAGAAGAATAGTAATATAGTCTTATTAAATAGTTTGATGGTGTTGTAGGAAATAGTGGTTTAGCAGAGTGATGGCATGGGGGGAGCTGTCCTTGTGTCTAGTTGTTCTGGTGTGCAGTGGCCTATAGTGTCCTTTTGAGGGTAGAAGTTGAAACAATTTATGTCCAGGTTGTGAGGGGTGTGTAGATATTTTCACAACCCTCTTTTTGACTCGTGCAGTATACAGGTCTGCAATGGAAGGCAAATTGGTAGCAATTGTTTTTTCTGCAGTCTTAATTATACTCTGAAGTCTGTGTTTGCCTTGATTGGTTGCAGTGCCAAACCAGACAGTTATAGAGGGGCAGATGACAAACTCAATAATTCCTCTGCAGAACTATATTAGCAGCTCCTTGGGCAGTTTGAGCTTTCTGAGTCGGTGCTGAGTTGCTTTTTTATGACTGGTTTGATGTTAGGTGTCCATTTTAAGTCTTGAGATATATTTGAGTATCCTGCCTTTATCATTTTTACGAATAATTCTCAAGGCTACCAGGGTGATGGGCTTCACTGGGTATGTTCCAAGCAAAGGCTTGACTTCTTCATTTGGGTAGTTAAATCTGGATTCCTGAATTGAATTAGAGACTTAGTGGATACTCCCAAATTTGGGTTTTTTGAGGCTGGAACAATGCTTTCTGATCTGGTTTCCTGCTTTTTATTGTGGTTTCCTAGCTCCTTCCAGAAAGCTAGCTAGCACAGTACAGAAATATCAGCTTTTCTGACATATATTCAACTTTTTAAAAAATCCACATGGAATATTATGCCACAGGAGAGGGGGCAGAAAAAAACTACACTTGCTAGCATCTCAGAGAGAGAAGGAGGGAAAGGGAAAGGAATGGATTTGTTAGCCCTAATTGCCACTTTCATGCCTAACCTAGATCTCTGCTCAAGCTCTCTTTGCATAAGAAGTTGTAAGTTAGCATCCTGAATGGACAAACTTTGCTAACAGTAAGAAGTCTGCAGCCCTTGGGCTGCACATTAATTGAACGACTTGGTGTGTAAGCTCGCTTATTAGTATGCTTCTCCTTTAATCACCTACTCTTCAGCCATCAAGATAATCTATAACTCTCCTCAAATATGAAATAATGAAGTGGAATGGTTCAATTTATTACTATGTAATAAGTCAGGATAATATAGGAGTAAGCAGGGCGGTTCTGCAGCTGCCTCCATGCTGGGACCTGTCACTTCTCATTACCCATAGCAATGGAGGAGACAAAAGGGCAGGAGAACCTCCCTCTGGGACATTATTTCATGCTGGAAGGCAATCCAACACGTCTCAGATTTGGATTCGTTCAGATGAGACGTTATTGGAAGTATATGCCTGTTTTATTTTTTCCCTGCAAGACTTGCTTCATTTACAGGTATTCGAGCAAAACAAAACAAGAGGAAAACCACAACATTTCCACCAAGCAGCTTATCATCTGCCCCAAACAGATAGTCCACCAAAAAGTTCTCTGTACTTCAACTCAGCACAAAGCCCCATTCTCTAGCTGGAGACATTTCCTATCAAATCTTCAGCTCTAAGGTTCACAATTAGCAATGAGAACAGTCCGGCTCCTACTTATTCTTCTTACTGAAAGGGATAATGATAATGATAACCACCAATAGGCAGCTGGACCTATCTCCTATCCTGCAAATAGACAACACTAAATTTCATTCCAAGGTTTTCTGTATGTGCGTGCTACACCCTTAATAGGTAGATTAGGGGACTGGAGGCTAAATCATACATTGCAATGTCCTACCTGTCAATGAATACTTCAGCTTCAACCATAACAATACAAGAGCAAACAATAGATACAAACTCAAGGTTAATCGCCCCAAACTTGATTGCAGGAAATACGACTTCAGCAACAGAGTGGTCAATGTCTGGAATACTCTACCTGACTCTGTGGTTTCTTCCCCAAACCCCAAAAACTTTAACCTTAGACTGTCTACTATTGACCTCACCCCTTTCCTAAGAGGTCTGTAGGGGGTGTGCATAAGCGCACCAACGTGCCTACCATCCCTGTCCTATTGTTTCTTTTATTTTTCTTATATGTATCCATGTATTCATAACTATGTTTTTACTTATACCTATTATCTTGTAAGCAATTGACAAACCAAATAAAATAAAATAAAATAAAATAAAATAAATAAATAAATAAAAACTTATAAAGAACGGTTGCTGGAACTGGGTATGTCTAGTCCGATAAAAAGAAGGACTCAGGGTGACATGAGAGCAGCGTTCCAATATCTCAGGGGTTGCCACAAAGAAGAGGGAGTCAAGCTATTCTTCAAAGCACCCAAGGGCAGGGCAGGAAGCAATGGGTGGAAACTAACCAAGGAGAGAAGCAGCCTGGAATTAAGTTCCTGAAAGTTAGAACAATTAATCAGTGGAACAACTTGCCTCCAGAAGTTGTGAATGCTCCAACACTGGCAGTTTTTAAGAAGAGATCGGGATAACCATTTGTCTGAAGTGGTGTAAGGTTTCCTACCTAAGCAGGGGGTTGGACTCAAAGACCTCCAAGGTCCCTTCCAACACTGTTATTCTATTCTAAATCAAAGGCAGTGAATGTGACTGCAGTAGACTTTCTGCAAACTCTCCACCTTGTTTTCAGGAAAGGAGAGGGGGGAGGAAAATGGCCATGAGACACTTCAACTCACAAAGCATCCACAATGAACATTTCCTTGTCTGTCTCTCCACAGCTGGAGGATCATCACCTCTCCAAGCTCTGATGGATAACTAATTCCAACTAAGAGCTCCCCAGCTCCCTCTCAAAAAAATTATCTCTTGTTGGCCAACTGCTCTGGGTTATTAACCTGGCAATCTCCCAGTGGTGTGACCATATATATTAATGGCAAGTAAATTACAATGGCTTTTGTTCAGTCTGACTCTGGCCCATGAATTGTGCAAATTTACAGATGGGCATTACTGAAGTCTAGTGGGAGATTAATCCTCTGCAAGCATTGGATTGGGGACAACAGTAGTTTATCTGGAGAAGAGGAGGGTGAAGGCGCAGGTAGCCCACCTCACTCTCGGCATGACTACCACTTAGATGCTTGCAGATTCGTTGAAGAAATTTGAAATGAACTTTGTAAAAGCATGCCCTAGCCAAGAAAGCCAGTTGGGTCAGTCACTCTTTCATAATCCAACTCGCCTCACAGGGATATTGTGAGGAGAATGAAAGTGTCTGTTGGAAAGAGATCACTCTGGCGGAAAAACAAATCTGGTCACGTTGCCAATTTCAAAAACCGATACAAAAATTTATGCCACCAGATAAAGACCGAATGCACCAATTATCACATTAAACAAGAGGAAAACCTTTAGCACCAATTCCACCGTGCTTTTACAATTTTGTAAACAACAAACTAAAAGACTCAAGGTCCATCCTCCCTTGATAGGACCTGAGGACACCATTAAAGCCAACATCTTTAACACATTCTTCGGCTCAGTATTTGTAAACAGCAATGGATCATGCCCAGTATTTCCTAGACACAGATAACAAGGAAGGAGAGGAAAGGAGGAAAGGAAAGGAAAGGAAAGGAAAGGAAAGGAAAGGAAAGGAAAGGAAAGGAAAGGAAAGGAAAGGAAAGGAAAGGAAAGGAAAGGAAAGGAAAGGAAAGGAAAGTTATCAGGTCAATCAATTCCCTCAACAGCTGTCATCTGGGGTTTGCACAAACTCCTCCCCATTTTCCTAAATTTCCTGTAGGCCACTTTTTGCTTGTCCAAAATAGTTGTTTGGGGTTGGGATGGCATGGTAAAGCATGAAACTCAGTTAAAGAGCCATGTGCTAGAAAAGCTAAACTGATGGCATTGAGCAACCTGAATTTAATAGCTAAAGAGTGTCATGCAAATCAAACCTGACTTCCCCTATAAATTGCTCAAACACATGGCAAAGCAATAATTTATCATCATCTTGCATCCATCCATTGAATCTCAATTGGGAGATCAGCCTCACTCTGGAGTTGCTGCATTTGCGTCAAGGAAGCTTGGCGTGAGAGGAACAGATCACAATAAATATATGCCTACGCAAATTCCTTTTTTGCATGAATGAAAGTACAGGTAGTCCTCGACTTACAACCACAATTGAGCCCAAAATTGCTGTTGCTAAGTGAAACATTTGTTAAGTGAATTTTGCCCCATTTTACAACCTTTCTTGCCATAGCTGTTAAGTGAATCACTGTAGTTGTTAAGTTAGTAACACAGTTGTCAAGTGAATCTGGCTTCCCCATTGACTAGAATAGAATAGAAAAGAATAGAGTAGAAAATATGGAATGGAATAGAAAATAGAATAAAATAGAATAGAGTAGAGTAGAATTAGGAAAGAATAGAATAGAATAGAATAGAATAGAATAGAATAGAATAGAATAGAATAGAATAGAATAGAATAGAATAGAATAGAATAGAATAGAATAGAGTAGAGTAGAGTAGAGTAGAGTAGAGTAGAGTAGAGTAGAGTAGAGTAGAGTAGAGTAGAATAGAATAGGGTAGGGTAGGGTAGGGTAGGTTAGGGTAGAAGTAGAAGTAGAAGTAGAACAGAACAGAACAGAACAGAACAGAACAGAACAGAACAGAATAGAATAGAATAGAATAGAATAGAATAGAATAGAATAGAATAGAATAGAATAGAATAGAAGCTGGAAGGGACCTTGGAGGTCTTTTAGTCCAGCCCCCTTCTCAAGCAGGAGAACCTATATCATTTCAGAGAAGTGGCTGTCCAGTCTCTTCTTAAAAACCTCCAATGTGCACCCACAATTTCTGAAGGCAAGCCATCCCACTGGTTAATTGTCCTCACTGTTAGAAAGTTTCTCCTTAATTCCAGGTTGCTTCTCTCTTTGATCCATTTCCAACCATTGTTTCTTGTCCTGCCCTCTGGTGCTTTGGAGAATAATTTGACCCCCCCTCTTCTTTGTGGCAGCCCCTCAAATACTGGAATACTGCTATCATTGTACCCCTAATTCTTCTTTTCTTTAGACTTTGCTCGTCAAAAGTTTGCAGAAGGTGATCACATGTTCCCAGAACACCACAATGGTCATAAATATGAGAGTTGCCAAGCATCTGAATTTGGATCACATGACCATAGGGACACTGCAATGGTCATAAGTGTGGAAAAAATGGTCAGAAGTCACTTTCATCAGTGACGTTGTAACTTTGAACAGTCATTAAACAAACTGTTGTAAATTGAGGACTACTTGTATATGTCAAGTGCCAGATTAATGTGTTCAAAGACCAGCACATTATAAAGGTTATTGCCAGAATATCTGCCTGAATGCTATTACTGTGAGCACCAGCCAGACTGCAGTTCTGTCTAATAAATGGTACGCACCAATCTTCCATAATTCCCACTATTAAAAACAGCTTTAAAAGAAATCCACATTCATTTCACTGCAAGCACAGGACTCTCGCTGACTATTTTTAAAAGCCTTTTCTCCCCTCCCTTCAGTGCATTTGTTTGACATCAAATCTTTTCATCCAAAATAAGAAGATTTAGAGAGTCCCAGATTTATTAAAGTCATGAACAACTGCTTCATTTGAACGTCTGTCTTCATTAGAGGTTGCAGTGAAAGGGGGAAAAATAAAGAAAATAGAAAATAAATATTCCATGTGTTGGCATTCAACATTCCTGACAAATCACTTGGGATAACAACCCCTGGATTTATAGATTTGTGATATTACAGCCTCCAAGTGAAGCAAAGTATTTATTTTTCTAAAAATCTGTTGGAAGCTTTTGCAGTGATGTTTTTTGGTTAGGAGAATAAAACCTCAGGTTTTGTAAGGGTGTGAGTTCCAGGGAAAGATGTAGACTTGTCTTTCTCAAGATGTGAAGATGTGTGGATTTCAACTCCTAGAATTCCCCAGCCAACTATAATGGCTAAGGATTTCTGGGCATTGAAGTCCGCACTTCTTCTAGTGCCCCAAGTTGAGAAACTCTGGTGCAGAAGATGGAGAATCTGGAAAAAAGGTCTATCTACAAATTCTGGATCTCTGAGATGAAAATACAAAACTGGTGACTTCCAGATGTTTGAACCACAATTATGAGGGCTGTGGTACATATTTTCAAGAGAAAAGAATATGTTCCAGAAAACCTCAACTCCAACCAATAACTCTGAGACAGACAACTTCTCGAAGGCTCTTTTTATTAGAGTAGTAAACTGGCACATCTGGGAAATCACGAATCTGAAAGTTTCCCTTCAATAAGTAAAAAAACAATTACTACCCACCTGCCTTCAATCGAGGACCTGTATACTGCACGAGTCAAAAAGAAGGCTGTGAAAATATTTACAGACCCCTCACATCCCGGACATAAACTGTTTCAACTCCTTCCCTCAAAACGATGCTATAGAGCACTGCACACCAGAACAACTAGACACAAGAACAGTTTTTCCCCCGAAAGCCATCACTCTGCTAAACAAATAATTCCCTCAACACTGTTCAACTATTTACAAAGTGTGCACTATTACTGTTAATCTTCTCATCACTCCTTATCACCCATCCCCTCCCACTGTAACTTTGTCGCTTGTATCCTTAACGATTTATATTGACTGTTTCCTAGTATGATTTGATTGTTGATTGTACCCTATGACTATCATTAAGTGTTGTACGTTATGATTCTTGATTCTTAACGAATGTATCTTTTCGTTATGTATACTGAGAGTATTTACACCAAGA
The DNA here is from genome assembly GCF_049901735.1 of Notechis scutatus. NCBI lineage: Eukaryota > Metazoa > Chordata > Lepidosauria > Squamata > Elapidae > Notechis > Notechis scutatus. The sequence goes on from NC_142015.1 coordinate 21,960,094, forward strand.
CAAATTTCTTGTGTGTCCAATCACATTTGGCCAATAAAAGTATTCTATTCTATAAAAAATTACAAATCCACCTGCTGCACCCCTCATTCCATCACATGTCCCAATCACCAGCCGTCCCATTTTGAGACGTCCTCTCAACCAGGTGCAGAAACAACATGACCTTGACTTAGAAGAAGAATGCTATTATGTCTAACCACATACACTCCAAGAAATTCCCCCCTCCCATTTTCCCAGGCTCAAGAATGTGACAGTGTGGAAGTGTCTGGTGCTAATATGGCTTCCAAAGCTGACATATGTCTACCTTGGTTAAGGGCACATTCTTCATTTTTGGATGCAAATAAAGAGAGTTGAAATTGATTTCCTGAAGTCCATGAAAACAGAGTTAATCATTACACGTTTATAAGGATTAAAAACAGAAGCAAATGATTGTGAGGTATTGAATCTAGATGACCTCTGCAGCACAAGAGATGTGTTCCTACTGACAATGGCCAGATTTTTCCTGGTTAGACCCATTGATTAAACCTGTGCATTTAGATTAAACTGAGATGGCCCACTGCTCTTCTCTGGAATAAGCCTACATAGATTGTGTTCAGCACATCTTCTTATACCAGTCAAAGTCAGTGACCCACGCGTCCACCTAGTTCTCAACATGCTTCAGAGGATCATTAGAACATCCATCTCAATTGGTGATCACTGACCCAAGATGTTCTCCGGGCAGAAGGGATCCAGCAAGATCAGGAGGGACATGTAAGTGAGTCTTCAAGGTTTAATGTCAAAGTGGCAGCAAGTTATCAAAATGGATGGGGTCTTCTGCTCTGGATAATAAAATCTAACAATGTTAATTATAGACTGATGTCTGTATTGTTTGGGGTTTTTTTTGCCTTGTGTGTCCGCCTATTAATTCTGAAGAGAGTTATTACAAGCCAGGCATGAGGAAAGCCATATATCACATTACAAAGTTGTTCGCTAACTATTGACTTAGCCAATGCATATAAAGGTCTGTTTTTCTCATAATCTTTACTTCAGTTATTAAAATTCTTCACGGTATTGTTCTTTTCTCCCACACTTAACCATAATTGCTGTTTTTTTAAAACAAAAACAAAACTGGAATCCATACGATGTATATACGATGGTAATCACTTGAATTTTTTCAATTAAAGGTACAGAAAAACAAACAGAATCTCAGAGACAAGTAAATCTATTTTCTCTATTGACTGCCGTATTGATTAAAATGAATGCCTGCATCAAGACCAGTGAACCATGAAAGGCAATCTGTCTTAAATAGGTAACAGATCGTTAGGAAGTAATTGTGCTGCAGCAAGAATAACTCTGGGTATGTAAATATATTAAGGCTACACTAAATCTTTGATGATAATATTTTCAGGATGAAAAGAGAGGGATAGTCAGGAACAACACGAACTATTTCCTCAATTTCTTTTTAATTCATAAAACAGCATGTCTGTGCCTGTTTCTCCCATCAGCAGTTTGGGCAACGAATTTTAAAGGAAGATAGTACTTCTTAAGAAATTAAGTATTCGTGAATTCAATTTAACTTAATATGCTCTGCACTTCCTAAATTTGTATGGAGAAAGAATAATTTGGTAATTTTGTTGGCTTTCTTAAATGATTATTTTATTAGACACTTTATTAGAGGTTTTTTTTAAATCCCACTTTTATTACTTTCAAGGTGGTGAACATACGTGCTATTCCTTTCTCCTTCTATTTTCTACACAACAACCCTGTGAAGCAGTTTGGGCTGAGAGAGAGGGATTGGCCCAAGGTCACCCAGCTGGCTTTCATGCCTAAGGTAGGACTAGAATTCACCATCTCCCAGTGATTGATTCAAAGTCATCCAGCCAGCTTTCATCCTAAGGCAGGAATAGAACTCATCTTCTCCTGGTGATTGGCCCAAAGCCATCCACCTGGCTTTCATGCCTAAAGTGAAACTAGAACTCACAGTCTCCTAGTGATTGGCCCAAAGTCGCCCAGATGGCTTTCTCCCTTGACTCTTTTATTTCTCTTCATTCCAGACTATATACTGTGCTATCGTATGTAGTGATTAATTGTGCTAAGATATAGCATAGCATTGCCAGTTTGGGTGTAGTATGTCTTTTTTTAATTGTACCTCCCTCTGAAGCATCTGCTTCCTGAAACTGTCAGATGGTAAAAAGACTGAAAGTAGGATCCAAGTTGCATCGTGCATAGTGATCTGCATAAACTTTCCCCATTATAAGCATTTTTTATTTCTAATGTCAAAGCATGAATGCCATATTTTTTTGTCACTTACATGCCAAGAATGGTATTAATAAACTCAGTAATGTCCTGAGATTGCTGGAGAGAGAAAATAATAGAGAATTACCCAGATTTCACCTAATGTATAGTCCAATTTATAAACAGTCCAAGAGTATAGAGCAGGGATGCCCAAACTTGGCAACGTTAAGTCTTGTGGACTTCAACTCCCATAATTCCCCAGGCTGGCTAGAGAATTCTGGGAGTTGAAGTCCACAAGTCTTAAAGTTGCCAGGGTTGGACACCCCTGGTTTATAAAGGACTGGCTATTCTGAATTTAAATCTGAAATGTCATGAAAGAATATACAACTCTGTTATTCCAAACTCAACATTTTGGAATGAAATCCATTCCACCTAGTTTCAAAGAAGCAGATTCCCCTGCAAATAATTACTTCATCTCTGGAAATGGAATTGAGATGAAAGCTAAACTTTAACTCTCTTTGTACAATAGCTTTCCTCACTGGATTAAAATCAAGTTCAATTAGACCTTGAAATCATGGTGGGATTGGCGAAAAGGAAGAACTTCTGGGTAGGAAGTAGTCCGTGACTATATTTTTCTTGCAGGTCGGTTTTACAAATGTCCCTCTTGTCTTTTTAATTGAATAATAATTTAATATTAGATTAATTTATTGGATGTTAATATTAATTTGCATTCCTTGAAAAGAAAAGGTATTAGCCAGCAAGCCTTTTTAAAACTCCTACTAGACACATAGATTAACTTATCTCCATGGTAATGTAACCCTTTCGGGAATTATAGTACAAAAATCAGAGTCAGACAATCCTATCTTCATGAGTCTTCTTCATAACTCTTTCACTGAAACCCATAAAATCCTAATTCTTCAATCATCTCTACTCCCGAGCTCATGGAAATCTAATTTTCTTTAAGGACATTCAGATTGGTTTAGCATTCCCAAATAGTTTAGTCATGCTATATATCCAAAACTGACCAGATCAGATACTTTGCTTCTCCAGATATAGATGGGAAAATTCCTGTGTTGTTTATGTTACATTAAGTTGTGTTATGCTGTGTTGTTATAAGTTGTGAATCAACATTCACAATTAACAGAATAACAGAGTTGGAAGGGACCTTGGAGGTCTTCTAGTCCAACCCACTGCTCAAGCCAGAGAATCTAAACCACTTCAGAAAAAACGACTGTCCAGTCTCTTTTTAATAGCCTCCAATGATGGAGCACCCACAATTTCTGAACGTAACCATTTCACTGGTTAAATGTTTTCACTCTAAGGAAATTTCTCCTTAATTCTAACTTTGTTCTCTCCTTGATTAGTTTCCATCCATCACCTTGTTCTAGCTTCTGGTGCTCTGGAAAATAGGTTGATCCTCTTTGTGACAGCCCATCAAATATTGGAATACTGCTAGTGTTCACAGCAAGGAATACAAAGTAAGACTTTAAAAAAAACCCACTTCTTTGTAGAACAGAATAGAATAGAATTCTTTATTGGCCAAGTGTGGTTGGACACACAAGGAATTTGTCTTGGTGCAAGTACTCTCAGTATACATAAAAGAAAAGATACATTCGTCAAGATCATAAGGTACAACATTTAATAATAGTCATAGGGTACAATAAGCAATCAAATTATACTAGGAAACAGTCAATATCAATCGTAAGGATACAAGCGACAAAGTTACATTCATGTAGTCACAAGTGGGAGAGGATGGGTGATCAGGAGGGATGAGAAGGTTAATAGTAACAGTGCAGACTTTGTAAATAGTTGGACAGGGTCGAGGGAATTATTTGTTTAGCAGAGCAATGGCATTCGGGGGGAAACTCTCCTTGTGACTAGTTGTTCTGGTGTTCAGTGCACCATTTTGAGGGAAGGAGTTGAAACAGTTTATGTCCAGGATGTGAGGGGTCGGTAAATATTTTCACAGCCCTCTTTTTGACTCGTGCAGTAGACAGGTCCTCGATTGAAGGCAGGTTGGTAGTAAGTGTTTTTTTCTGCAGTCCTAATTACTCTCTGAAGTCTGTGTCTGTCCTGTTGGGTTGCAGAACCAAACCAGACAGTTATAGAGGTGCAGCTGACAGACTCAATGATAGAATCTGGATCAGCAGCTCCTTGGGCAGTTTGAGCTTTCTGATTTGGTGCAGAAAGAACATTTTTTTGTGCGCTTTTTTGATGACCTTTTTGATGTTAGGTGTCCATTTAAGGTCATGTGATATAGTGGAACCTAGAAATTTTCAGGGTCCTTGTGCTCTCTGAGCTGGGTTGTTTTCTTGCAGACATTTCCTTACCCAACTAGGCACCATCATCAATGCTGGCAGTAAGGCAGAAGTGGTATTCAGCAGGTTCTGACCAGTTCTGGAGAACCAGTAGTGGAAATTTTGAGTAGTTCAGAGAACCAGCAAATACCACTGTCTCTCACTGGAGATTTTGCAGTATCCTTCCCCAGCCACGCCCACCAAGCTACGCCCACAGAACCGGTAGTAAAAAAAATGAATCCCACCACTGCAGTTAGGGTACAGTAATCAGTTACGTCACTAGCACTGATGTTGTTACCTGGTTGGGTAATGAAATGTCTGCAAGAAAGAAAAAAAACTCAGCTCAGAGAGCACCAAGGACCCCACCATTCAACCCAACCACCAAATATTCTCTTTTATTGGTATAACGTCTGGTCTTCTTCATTTACTTTTTAAAAGTACATTTTTTAAAAAATCACTGCCTTGTCTACGATCTAGCAGAACAGGTCTTTCCTTTGATCAGCCTGGTTTCATTCATGCTTGGCATGAGAGTTGACTTTGATCCTGCAGCCCTAGGCATCACAAGCAAATTTTTAAACTCAGTTAAGCTTAAAAGGTAAAGGTTCCCCTCGCACATACGTGCTAGTTGTTTCCGGCTCTAGGGGGCAGTGCTCATCTCCGTTACAAAGCCGAAGAGTCGGCGCTGTCTGAAGACGCCTCTGTGGTCATGTGGCCGGCATGACTAAATGCCTATAAGGTGCACGGAACGATGTTACCTTCCCACCAAAGTTGTCCCTATTTTTCTACTTGCATTTTTTACATGCTTTCGAACTGCTAGGTTGGCAGAAGCTGGGACAAGGAACGGGAGCTCACTCCATTACGTGGTGCTGGGGATTCGAACTGCCGACCTTTCTGATTGACAAGCTCAGTGTCCTTAGCCACTGAGCCACAAAGTCCCTTTTTCAGTTAAGCTTACTGCTATATAATTCTGTGCTAAAATTCCACCAGACCCTACCTTGAGGAAGGCTGAAGAGAAATTAAGCTGAACATTTTCTTACTCCAGAGAAGATATTAAAACACCAACAAAACAAAACAAAAAGCATTTTTACTGGCTTCCCATTATCTCCTCTCTTTTTTTGAGAGAGAGAAGTCCTACCCAGCTCCTGAAAAATAACTACAGCTGGTCCTTGACTTAGGACCCCAATTGAGCCCAAAATTTATGTTGCTAAGTAAGAATGTTTTAAACTGAATTTCGCCCCATTTCTCACCTTCTCTTGCCACATTTGTTAAGTGAACCACTGCAGTTGTTAATTGAGTAACCCCGTTGTTAAGTGAATCTGGCTTTCCCCATTGATTTTGCTTGTCAGAAGGTCACAAAAGGGGATCACATACTCTGGGACACTGCGACCATCATAAATGTGAACCAGCTGTCCAGCAAACAAACTGTTGTAAGTTCGAGGTCTACCTGTAGAGACTTCAGTCCTCAGAGGGAACATTGCAAGGAGCATCTGAACCCACTGTTGTTCCTGGTTTTGTTTTCCTTCCTTTTGTTTGCTGTTGAGTTTTATTATCAGTAGCTTATAAAATAAACTGCAGCTGCCAATTAATATTTCCCAGTCAGAAGCAGAACAGCAGGAGCTGACAAAACTACATATTGCTGTACTTGCCGTAAAGTTATCATTATTCAGTCAACTGTAGCTTATTACTCACAGTAACTGGAGTTTGTTGTTGTTACCGCTAAAGATTGTCTTTTGTTTTCCCCATCCTCCACTGACTACGCTGGAGGATATTATTCAACACTCATTCAGTTCAATATATGTATATGTATATATATATATCTCCATGAATGAATATTCCCCTATGGAATCTGTCCAATGCCTCTGAGCCATTTGTCATACAAGTAATCATGAAATAGCTAATCTCCGAATAATGTACCATAAATCATGCACATTATGCGTTGCTTAGGAGCCCCTCCCCAAATCCATACATAATCCCCAAATGAAGAAAATGATGGGGCTGTCATGTTTCTCACTCCAGTGCGACAATGTGTAAGGTCTAATTTGAGCATTGCTCTCTTGTCAGGGAGAGGCTGCTTCAGGAGGCGAAAAGGTTGGTTGCCTCCTCCTTCTTCTTCTCCTCCTTCTCCTTTTTATTTTATTTTTATTTTTATTTATTTATTTATTTTGTTGAGCATGTATTAGATAACAGGTATAAGGTATAAACATGATTATTAATAAATGAAATGGATATGAATAAAGGGAACATTAGGACAGGGACGGTAGGCACATTGGTGGGCTTATGTATGTCTTCTTTCGTCTCCTCCTCCTTTTCCTTTTCCTCTTCCTCCTTCTCTTTGTCTATCTCCTCCTTCTCCTCCTTCTCTTTCTCTTCTTCTTCCTTTTTTGTCTCCTCCTTCTCTATCATCTCCTTCTCCTTGTCTATTTTTCCCTTCTTCTTCTCCTTTGCCTCCTCCCCTCCTTCTCCTTGTCTTGTCTATCTTCTCCTCCTTTTCTTTCTCCTCCTCCTCCTCCTCCTCCTCCTCCTCCTCCTCCTCCTCCTCCTCCTCCTCCTCCTCCTCCTCCTCCTCCTCCTCCTCCTTTTTTGCCTTCTCCTTCTCTGTCATCCCCTTGTCTATTTTCCCCTTCTTCTCTTTCTCCCCCTCCGTCTCTTTTTCTTTCTCTTTTTCTCCTTCTCCTTTTCTACTCTTCTCCTTCTCTGTGTTCTCCTTCTCCTTGTCTATCTCCTCCTCCTCCTTCTCTTTCTCCTCCTCGTCCTCCTTTTTTTTTGCCTTCTCCTTCTCTATCATCCCCTTGTCTATTTTCCCCTTCTTCTCTTTCTCCTTCTCCTTCTTCTTCTCCTCCTCCTCCTCCCCCTTCTCTTTTCTCTCTCCTTCTTTTCTACTCTTCTCCTTCTCTGTGTTTTCCTTCTCCTTTTTCTTCTCCTTCTCACCAAGAGTGAAGCATCAACAGATTTCAATGCACTGGACTTGAATTCTCTTCCAACCAATAAGAGGGTTTATCAAGGAATATATATATATATATATAGTCACATCTCTGCCCGCTTCAGAAGGAGGATTACTCATCTGATGGACTGCCTTTAAATGCCTTTAATGCCTTTACCTCGGATCTTAATTCTAGAAAATCATGATATGTTATTTCACAGATTTATTATATTGTTCTCCCATTTCCCCTTCAGGCTGCTTTTGAGGCAAGCATCAAAGTTCTTTAAAAAAAATCACCCAGAAAATTAAAAACAATTCATAAAAATAAGACAATAGCAGCAAATAAAACAAACAGGTAACTTAAGGGACTGGGAATGTCTGACAGAATTAAAAACAAGAACATGCTCATCCGGCCAAGAAATTAGATTCATATAAGTTCCAGTAAATTTCCCAAAGTGGGCATTCTCAAATTAGGGTATTTTATTATGAAGTTCCAAATTCTATTTCTACCAGTGCTATTATGGATAGTGAGAAAGACCTCAAATAAAGATCTTAATGACTAGAAAAATACTGATACAAGTGTCTCTATAATGGTTGTTATAAATATGAGCTTGGACTTCAGGGGTGTTTCCTAATGAAAGTTCACCGAGGCCATTTTGGGGGCTTCAGTGCTGCCAACTACATAGAACCATCAATCCAAGGTTATTGTGGAACCAACAATTCCAACTATTTTTTTTTCAATTCAGCCATCCTTTCCAATAAGGTTTGAAGGTTGAAGAAGATGAAAAAATGCATAAAAGATACAAATGAGGATTATTGGAAAGGGAATTTCAGTAGCATTGGGTGAATTATTTAGGAAGAATGGCATGATGAAAATATGGCAAGTATAAAGAACAATGACCAATGCTAAGGCATAAAATTAGCCTCCATAAAACAGCTGTGGATTAAGAGGAACCGTATTATATCAATAAGATTTCCTCAAATACTGGGGTGAAAATGGTGGAGCTATTTTCAAGGCATCAGCATTTGCAAGAAATCTGCATTTCTTGGAGCCAATTCATCCTAAGATAGGTTTTCAATGTTCTAATTATTTTTAACTCAAGTAACATAATTGATGGATGGATGGATTGTTTGATTATGTGCCATCAAGTCATTTTCGACTCCTAGCGGTCACATAGATTTTTTTTTTTGCATCATGATGTAGCCTGAACCTATTTTTTTCAAGTCTACCAATCATGCCCTCATCAATATTGTAATTGAATCTGTCTCTCTTGCTGTTGATTGTTCTCTTCTGCTCTTGCCTTCCACCGTTCCCAGCATTAGACCATTTCCCATATGTGGGTCTTCATATAATTTGTGCAAAGTGGGATAATTTAAGCCTGATCATTTGTGCACCTAAAGAAAACTCTGGGATAATTTGTCTGATGATTCATTGGTTTGTTTTCTTGGCTGTCCATGGTTTTCTTCTCAGGAGTCTCCTCCAATGCCCAAGTTCAAAGGTATCAATACTCTTCTAATAGACTGTCAAAGGGAATAAAATGGCTTGCATGATTTTGATTTTTATAGGTAGACACCAGAGGTGGCATTCAGCAGGTTCTGACCAGTTCTGGAGAAGCGGTAGTGGAATTTTTGAGTAGTTCGGAGAACTGGCAAATACCACCTCTGACTGGCCCCGCCCCCCATCTATTCTCTGCCTCCCGAGTCCCAGCTGATCGGCTGGGTCTTCTTTTGTTGCCCTGCACAGGAGAACAGAGCTGGAAAGCAGGTTAGTGGGGTGGAGAGGGAATGGGGATTTTGCAGTAACCTTCCCCCAGGAGTGGGGAGGGAATGGGGATTTTGCAGTATCCTTCCCCAGCCAGCCCCACCAAGCCACACTATGCCCACCAAGCCATGCCCACAGAACCGGTAGTAATAAAAACTGAATCCCACCACTGGTAAACATACATTATGGCATTTGAACACCTTTTCCAAGCTTCATGGCTGCTTCACCAAGAACTATTCTGTGCTCTATTTCTTGACTGTTTCTTCTTTTATTCTGGATGGTAGATTCTAAGAGTAGCAGAAAGATTTGCCGATTTTATTTGCCCATTTGATTTGATTTGTCAGACACCCAATTTGGTATTCAAATTTGTGTCAGGCAAAATAAACACTTCCATTCTTTGTACTTCCAAAAAGTGTAACTGTTGTTGAACAAGTAGAATAATATTAACAGGATTAACTTCCAACCTAGCCTAGATTCATGTCTGATCAAACAGAATGCGCTCACTGTCCACATCTTTGAAAGCACTCCAAGAGAATCAATAGTTTGATCATGTAGGAGATCATGTAGGTTGGGTCAGAGGGAGAGGTCAAACATGGCATAAGTTTGGAATCACTACGCTCCCACAAGAGACCTAAGTTCAACCCCATGTAAATTCCATTGACTCTTAACTAGTGTCAATTTGCCTTGACCATTAGCAGATCAGATGTTTGTTTTTAGCTAGCATGAAATAAACTTGTAGTAATTCTTTAATTCTTTCCTGGTTTCTTGCTCCTGACAGATCATAGTTTACTATTAATTTTAAAATTGTTTCAACTTCTACCCTCAAAACAATGTTATAGAGCAAACATCTTCAAATTGGCAAGTTTAAGACTTGTGGTGGACTTCAACTCCCAGGATTCCCGAGCTAATATGACTGGAGGAGGAATTCTGGGAGTTGAAGTCCACAAGTCTAAACCTGTCAAGCTTGAAGACCCCTGTTATAGAGCATTGCACACCAGAACAACTAGACACAAGGACTGTTTTCTTCCTGCATGCCATCACTCTGCTAAACAAGTAATTCCCATAACACTGTCAAACTATTATTAAGGCTGTATTACAATTTATATTTTATTTAGTTTCCTAGTATGATTTGATTGCTTATTTAGTATCCTATGACTATCACTAAGTATCGTATCTTAAGATTCTTTTTTTAAAAAGTTTTTATTCTTTAAAACCAAAAATACAAAAATCTCATTTCCATTAACCATTATTGTGTCATTGTACATACATGTTTCTCATTTTTTGATTATACATCATTTTTATCTTTATTTTTCACCCATTCGTACCACCTCTCCCATATCGCATAGTATTCTCAATCATCTTTGCCTTTTAGTTCCATAGTGAATTTATCTAGTTCAGCACAGTCCATTATTTTTTTTGAATTAGAACTTCGTCTGGTGGTATTTTATTACTCTTCCAATTTTGTGCTAATCTTAAGATTCTTGATGAATGTATTTTATGTACGCTGAGAGCTTATGCACTGAAAACAAATTCCTTGTGTGTCCAATCACACATGGCCAAAAATTATTCTATTCTATTCTATTCTATTCTATTCTATTCTATTCTATTCTATTCTATTCTATTCTATTCTATTCCATTCCATCCCATCCCATCCCATCCCATCCCATCCCATCCTATCCTATCCTATTCTCCAAGTTGGCATTGAAAAACTATAAGGGGAGTCAAGTTTGCAAGAAGAGGCTGCCAATAGACAGGTCTCTTACAGCATGGAGGCAAAGGATCTAATAAACAGTCACCCTGGCATTTTAATGACTTGGTCTACTAGTAAGAAAGCATTTGATCTAAATAAAAAAGACAAAATCAGAGTAAGTTGTTATATTTTCTTTTTTAAAAGAGAGAGATACGTACTTCCCTCCCTCCCTTGTCAGTGAAGTTAATTAATGGAAGAAGATGAAGAGACTAAAGTGAATCGGATGAAATCTATAAGTTTGTTTACATTTTATTGGGTACCTTCTGGAGGGGGGTGGGGAGAGAGAATGTCTTGGCACTTCCTCTCCTGAAGAGTTAAAAAGGAACTATCTTTCAAAGCACCTTCCAGATAAGGATCTTAAAATACTGAAGGCTCAGCAATTGATCAGCCCTGCAACAACTCAGCTTGGAGTATATTTTCCATAGGTTGCAGATTTAATCTAACATAATAAGTAAACCTCTTTCCAGGAAACATAGGAAGGCATTGTTGAAAAGGGAAACGAACCCAAAGGAATCTGAAATCTGCTAACTCATCATCTTGACACTTTTCCGAATAATAATTGCCAGGATTCTTTACAGACATCCTGGTTGGAAAACCCAAAATGCAGGGAGTCATCTGTCATCTGGATATCAATGAATGCCTTGTGTTGCTCAGTAAGGAGTTTTGACCCACAACTGTTTAATGATAGATAGAACGAAGAAGTGTGTGGTTGCTTGAAAAAGGATTTACAAAAGGTATGGAATCAGCCTAGCAACACTTTTTAGGTCTCTGAGTCTTTTCCCACCCAATATTTTTCAATACAGGGAGTCAACGACATACAAACATTCCCTTAGTGACTGTTCAAAGTTACAACGCCACTGAAAAAAAAGTGACTTGTGACCATTTTTCACACAACCATTACAGCATCCCTGGGGTCGCGTGATCAACATTCGGTTGCTTGGCAACTTGTCAGTATATTCATAAACTGGAATAGAGCTTGGTAACAAGGTCAGCCAATCAATAGGCATAGCAACTAAATCAACTAAATCAGCCAATGAGGACAGTTTGGAAACTGAAACTAAAAGTAGCCCAGGCATGGCTCTATGTTAAGCTCTGCAGCTCTGAAGCTGTGTTAAACTCTGAGTCTGTTTATTGAAGACGAAACTAACTTGCTTGCTTGCTGAAGACTAGAGCTCTGCTCCGAACTTGCAACATGTTTCTGTCTGAGTTTGCTCCATGTTGGAGAAATCTACAACTGGTTTCTAAAATCTACTTATTATGTTTATAAAGATGTTAAATGAAGCATCATCCATCTGTGTTTATTTTTCTGGTGCTGAATTATCTCTGCAAAACTCTCAATATAACAGACTCCTATTTATGATGGTTGCAGTGTTCCAATGTCACCTGATTCCCTTTTGCAAACTTCTGTTAAGCAAAGCCAAGGAGGAAGCCGGATTCACTTAACAACTGTGTTACAACCTTAACAACTGCAAGGATTCACTCAACAATTGTGGCAAGAAAGGTCGTTAAAAAGGGGGCAATATTCATTTAACAACAGCCTTGCTTAGCAACAGAACCTTCGGATTCCATCGTGTTTGTATGTCAAAAACTACCTGTAGAAGTAACTAACATTCATGTACAAATTATTGTATAGCCATCAGAACGAATGCTGGTTACTTTTTTTTAGCATGGAATAAGACCAAAGGGGGTGGAACTATCCAATGAAAAATTTTCTTCCTCTTTATCACCCACCATCAGGGGTGGGATTCAATTTTTTAACAACCGGTTCTGTGGGCGTGGCTTAGTTGGTGGGCGTGGCTTGCTGATTATGTGACTGGGTGGGGGTGGCCAGCTCGACATCACTCACATCAAGGGGTGCTTCTCCTCGCCTGGCCTCTCATGACAATGGGGATGCTGCAACGGTCGTAAGTGTGAAAAAATGGTCATAAGTCACTTTTTTCAGTGCCATTGTAACTTTGAATGGTCACCAGTTTTAGACCAAAACTCAAAAAGGGTATATAAACTCATGTTTGAATGTCAATCTTTCTAGCTAGCCAAGAAGCCTTGCTGAATGTCACTCATCTTTGTTCCTTGTCATTAAAAGCTTCTTTCTGGCAGCTCTGCTTCATTGTTCAATTATTTCTTCAAAGTGCTTACTCCAACAGGGGAGTATTTCCTCCCAACAGCAGTGTAAAAAGCTTAAAACAATCCTTCCCCTTTAAGAAAGTACCAGCAAAGAAAAGAAAAAAACCTCCTTCAGAGACAGTAAGTCTGGGCATACTGCCAAGAATGCAAGAAGGGTAGAAAAAAAAACAAAAGGAGATTTCTTCCAACAACCGGTTCTCTGAACTGCTTAGAAAGTTAACAACCGGTTCTAGCGAATAGGTGTGAACCTGTAGAATCCCACCGCTGCCCATCCTCTCATAATTTTTAATTAGATATATGTAGTAGAATATAGTGCCCCTAAAAAATATCTTTTTGGTTTTCCTTTGAGGAAAATCTGGCCCAACTTGATCCATTGAGTGAAGCATCATCTATCACCCATGTCTGGTAGCCTGCCATATGCCGTACAATAACATCTCTTCTTCCTCTGCATTCTTAAGTAGGCAGTAAAAAGAGAAGACTATTATTATTTATGGCCACACTACAAGGTCATGGGCGAAGTGTAGTTTGCTGGAGTGGTAGATCTGCTGATGCTTGCCTCTTCTGGCGAACAAAATTCTCAATCAGCCCGAAAACTTATCGGGTAGCCTAAAGGAAATAATTATCTTCCAACCCAATGCAGTTGTCATTGGAAGGATAAACGACAGAGGAACTGTAAAGAATGGCTCAGCATTGGAGGGGGAAAAAATGCCATGGAAATGATAAATAATATGACAATGATAAAGTCAATTGCCAGTTTTGGATAGCAGTTAACTGAAGCATATGTTCCCAAACAAATCATAGCAACATTGTGGATCGTATTGTTGGCATAATGCTGAAAGCAGAAAAAACTAGCATGACAAACTTGGCCCGGGAAGCTAGCAGACTTTAAGCCTGTTTGTAGGCTTCAGAAGAGTTACACTTGGTTGTAACACTCTGGTAAAGCATCAAATCCAAAATTATTCTCCAAAGCACCAGAGGGCAGGATAAGAAACAATGGTTGGAGATTAACCAAAGGGAGAAGGAACCTGGAATTAAGGAGAAACTTTCTAACAGTGAGGACAATTAACCAGTGGAACAGCTGGCCTCCAGAAATCATGGTTGCTTCATCACTGGAGGCTTTTAAGAAGAGACTGGACAGTTACTTGTCTGAAATATTATAGGTTCTCCTGCTGGACTAGAAAACCTCCAAGCCAGGTTCCTTCCAGCTCTATTCTATTCCTAAATGCGGAAACAAGATAAGCGAATACAGGCAAAAGCGTCATAAAACAGAATTATGCTCACTCATTATACAAATGCATATAGGTAGATAAATATTCCTCGCGGCTCTATTTTTAGCCTATTGTCTTCTAAGTTACAACAATCTATTAGAACAAACAAAGAAACAAACAAAGGTTCTTTTATACATGTTACTGATTTATTTCAAACCAATTTCTCTCCGCTATCCATTTTAATCCCGTTTTGGCTATTATTCAACATTTAATATTTTGACAATTGCATTATTTAGCTGCTGCTTTGTAAAAGTGTGTTGGAATAGAGCTAGAATAAAAGATGTTTTTTTCTGGAAAATGAAAAATAATTGGATAATCTTTCTGTTTTGCCAAATTAAGAGGATGCCAAAATTAAGTGGATGCATTTAACAGTCATCAAATATCGAACAACTGGCAGAAGGACCAGGGGACTTATATTAAATCCACCCTGATAAAAATAGATCACCCAAAGGAATCTTGGCTGTCTGTAATTTCATGACATATGGGAAAAATTGATTTGGGTTCAATCAAATCCCTTCTCTTTCATTAAGGGGTGCTTGACATTTTAAGAATATATATGTGTGTAGATATATGCATAAATAAAATAACATTAAGGACGTGTATGTGTGTTTTTATATATACGCACACACACATTCTTAATGTTAATTCATTCAATTTAATATATTTGGATATTATTTTTAAGGAATGTGGAAAGGAGGTCTCTTTTTTTTTTTCCTGCAGCCAGTCTTGAATTCTCCTCCTTTGTTTTCCTGTTGTGACAAGAAGAATTTAAACAGTGCACAAAGACAAATCAAGAAGAGAAAATATCAATACAAATTAATTTAATCAAGCCCGGCACCCTGGCTGCTTTAGTTAAAAACTCAACATCTATTTTCATAATCACATCTTCAGTATGGAATATTGAGCCCACCAAACTAAGAAGGGTTGATTGGCTTCTGATTGCTGATCACAGGCGTATGTACACAAAACTGAAGAGCGATCCTTGACTGCATTTTGTAGTAGAACCTCACAACCTTATTGCAAGAAATCTTCCCACCACCATCACAGTGGTGGGATTCAAAAAATTTTACTACCGGTTCTGTGAGCGTGGCTTGGTGGGCGTGGTGTGGCTTGGTGGGCGTGGCTTGATGGGTGTGGCAGGGGAAGGATATATTGCAAAATCTCCATTCCCTCCCCCACCCCACGGACCTGCTTTCCAGCTCCATTCTCCTGTGCAGGGCAACCAAAGAAGACCCAGCTGATCAGCTGGGACTCAATGGGAGGCAGAGAATAGATGGGGGTTGGCGGGGCCAGTCAGAGGTGGGATTTGCCCATTCTCTGAACTACTCAAAATTTCCACTACTGGTTCTCCCAAACTGGTCAGAACCGGCTGAAGACCACCTCTGCACCACCACTACCAAACAAATTTAGAAAGATGTTAAAAACACAAAGAAGTTTCATCTGGAAATTCTAATGTGGTATGTATAAAAGGAGACGTCTGCAATATTTTTACAAATAATGTGTGGCATGTCGGTGTTGCATTTGTGGGCTGTGCATGTGTGTTTGTTCATCACATGTGCTGGGAAATACAGGCAGGGCTGAATGTGTTCACCCTTCCTTCCTGGTCATGTGACTGAAGGAAAAACAGAAGAGGGGGAGATTTGGAATAGACTCTCCTGCTCGAGCAGGAGGTTGAACTAGATGACCTCCAAGGACCCTTCCAACTCTGTTGTTCTATGATTGTTCCATGATTAACATTCCAAGGGATTGGCCTTCTATCTTGCCTATAAGAATGCATTAGGGCAGTGTTTCTCAACCTTGGCCACTTTAAGACGGGTGGAGTTCAGTTCCCTGAATTCTCCATTCTGCCAGGGGAATGAGAGGAAGGAAATCTGTAGAGATTCTCAGTCATCCAGGTCATGGTTGCCCCAAAGATGCTTTTTCAGGAGGCAACGGGGGCTATTTTGTTTTTTCTTTTGAAGACGTTTCGCTTCTCATCCAAGGAGCTATGCAGTCAGAGCTGAAGAAGCTTCTTGGATGAGAAGTGAAACGTCTTCAAAGAAAAAAAACATGGAAGTCCAATTTTCTCCAGAAAAAGCACCTTTGGGATGAGAGGAAAAGGAAGGAAGGAAGGAAAATGAGGGAAAGGGAAAGAGGGAGGAAGGAAATGTGAATGAGATGAAGGGAGGGAAGGTGGGAGGAAGGAAGGAAGGAAAAAAAGAGAAGAAAGAAGGAAGGAAATGTGAATGAGAGGAAGGAAGGGAGGAAAAATGAGTGGAAGGAAAGAAGGAAGGAAGGGAGAAGGAGGGGAAGGGAGAGAAGGAGGAAATGTGAATGAGATGACGGGAGGTAGGGTGGGAGGGTGGGAGGAAGGAAAGAAGGAAGGAAGGAAGGAAGGAAAGGAAGGAGAATGAGGGGGAGGGAGGGAGGCAATGTGAATGAGAGGAAGGGAGGGTGGGAGGGAGGGTGGGAGGAAGGAAGGAAGGAAAAATGAGAGGAAGGAAATGTGAATGAGAAGAAGAGAGGGAGGAAAAATGAGTGGAAGGAAAGAAGGAAGGAAGGGAGGGAAGGAGGAAATATGAATGAGATGAAGGGAGGGAGGGAGGGAGGGAGGGAGGGAGGAAAGAAGGAAGGAAGGAAGGAAGGAAGGAAGGAAGAATGAGGGGGAGGGAGGGAGGCAATGTGAATGAGAGGAAGGGAGGGTGGGAGGGAGAGAAGAAGGAAGGAAAAATGAAAGGAAGGAAAGAAGGAAGGGAAAATGAGGGAAAGGGAAAGAGGGAGGAAGGAAATGTGAATGAGATGAAGGGAGGGAGGGTGGGAGGAAGGAAGGAACGAAAAATGAGAGGAAGGAAGGAAGGAAATGTGAATGAGAGGAAGGAAGGGAGGAAGGGAGGAAAAATGAGTGGAAGGAAAGAAAGAAGGAAGGGAGAATAAGGGGAAGGGAGGGAGGGAGGGAGGGAGGAAGGAGATATGTGTGTATGGTTTGGCACAATCCATTTTGCATCATTACTCCTTCTCTCGTGGCTATTTGACTTTATCGCTGCCTCCTCCCCCCACCACCACTTCAAACGCAAAACCAGCAGGTCCAATGTCTACTGGAGACGATCTGGAGCAGTAGCCCAGAAGAACAAGGCAGGAGGACGCAAAGCACCATTATTTGCAAGGCCGTGTGTTGAGCCGAATGGTCCATTCCAGGCAGGAAACAAAAATACATGCTTCCTCTTCTGCAAGAACAGTTGACGAGCGCCGTGTATAAATCTGCATGTCAAACATATTCCCGTCTGAAGCCTTTCCGGTTTCCAATTTCCAGCCCAGTGAAGGAGGTATAAATGAAACGCGGACAGCTGAATGCAGGGAACCTTGACAGGTTGCTGGCACAAAATGGAACCGAGAGGGCCAGAGTCCCCGTTCTCCTCCTGCCTCCTTCTTGCCAATCCAAAACCACCATCATCATCATCATCAATGCAAATTTATGTGCATCTGAGGAGCAGGAAACGGGACTTTCTGATCGTGAGCTGCAGGCAAGCTGTCTTGTCTGTTAACGAACGACGGCCCGAAATTCTCCACGCTTAATTAATCAAAGCTGTTCCCGAATCGTTTTTGCTATATGTGGCATTACAAAAAAAAAAGTGAGAGGTTTTGTTATCTCCTCCCTCCTTGGTTTGCTTTCTTTTACACACACATACACACACTCAAACACACTCACATACACACACACATTTTTAATGAGCTCCTGTTCCCGGCCTGACATTTGGAAATCTAATCAGGAGGCGGCCTTCAGTGGACTTCGTGAGCATCTTTGAGGTGGGCATCATTTGTCAGCCACGATTCACAAAAGGAGGGTCAGACCCCTCATTCAAATCAGTAGGCATTAATGAGATGCCCGTGACAATGCCAGTCCTATCGAACTCTGCTCCCCTTGGTGCTTGTCCGTGCTTCCCTTCCCGGGAGTCAGCAAGGAGTGGGCACAGAGGACAGGAGGCCGTGGAGCTAATGATGACTAATGCAGTGGCATGGAAGAGCCGGGCATCAAGAAAATTATCTGCCACTTCTTTGCAAAGTGTCACTCGGAGGCCTAATTGGATGAGCGAATTGGCCCGTTGCCTTTGGATCCGATCTCCTGGCAGCTCACTCGGTTTGCCGGGTGCCCGAAGGGGGCAGGAAAACAGCGAGCAGAAAAAAAAAGGCAATTGTAAAACATTCGATGAACGGTTGCAGGACCTGGGCCTGGCTAGTCTAGCGAAGAGAAGGGCCAGGGGAGACATGATATCAAATGTTCCAATATTTATGGGGCTGCCACAGAGAGGAGGAAGGGGGTCAAGCTATTTCCCAAAGTACCAAAGGCCAGACAAGGAATAATGGATGGAAACGGAACAAGGAGAGATTCATCTTGGAAAAAAGGCTAAATTTTCTGACAGTGAGAACAATTAACCAATGGAACAGAAGTTGCCCTTGGAAGTTGTGGGAGCTTCATCCCTGGAAGCTTTCAAGAAGAGACTGTCCTAAAACGGTGTAGGGTTTGTTGAGCGGGGAGGTTTGACTAGATGACCTACAAGGTCTCTTCCAACTCCGTTCATCTGTTTCTGTATCTTTTTATTAATCTGTATCTGTATTTTTTTCTTATGTACATGAGATCATATACACTGGAGACTAATTCCTTGTGCGTCCAATCACACTTGGCCAATAAAGAATTATATTCTATTCTATTCCATATTCCAATATTTTTGTTATTCTATTCTGTTCTGTTCTGTTCTGCTCTGCTCTGCTCTGCTCTGCTCTACTCTACTCTACTCTACTTTATTCCATATATTCTATTCTATTCTATTCTATTCTGTTCTGTTCTGTTCTGTTCCGTCCTGTCCTGTTTTGTTCTAATTTCTATTCTATTCTATTCTATTCTATTCTATTCTATTCTATTCTATTCTATTCTATTCTATTCTTTGCAAAACGACAGCATGAATAGAGCAAGTACAGAGATAGTTCAACTTACGAGCACAAAATTTATGTTATCGAGTGAGGATTTGTTAAGTAAGTTTTGCCTCCATTTTACGACATTTCCTGCCACTCTTGTTAAGTGAATCACTGCAGTTGATAAGTTAGTAGCCCGGTTATTGAGTGAAAATGGCTTCCCCCTTGACTTGGCTTGTGGGAAGGTCGCAAAAAGGGGATCATGTGACTCCGGAATGCTGCAACGGTCATAAGTGTGAACCAGTTGCTAAGCATCTGAATTTTGGTCACATGATCATGGTGCAAAGGTTGTAACTGTGAAAAACTGTCATAAGTCACTTTCTTTCAGTGCCATTGTAACTTTGGATGGTCACTAAATGAACTGTTGTAAGTTGAGGACTACCTATACTTTCAAATGAAGACATTGCTGGCTGGGGAATTCTGGGAGTTGTAGTCCATACATCTTCAAGTCACCCTGGTTGAGAAGCACTGCCACCAAGAACACCCTAGTCTAATAAAAAGAAGGACTAGGGGAGACATGATAGCATAGTTCTAATATGTCAGGGGCTGCCCCAAAGAAGAGGGAGTCAAGCTATTCTCCAAAGCACCTGAAGGCAGGACAAGAAGCAACGGGTGGAAACTCATCAAGGAGAGAAGCAACTTAGAACTAAGGAGAAATTTCCTGACAGAACGATTAACCAGTGGAACAACTTGCCTCCAGAAGTTGTGAACTGGAAGTTTTTTAAAAGATGTTGGATAACCATTTGTCTGAAGTGGTGTAGGGTTTCCTGCCTAGGCAGGGGGCTGGACTAGAAGACCTCCAAGGTCCCTTCCAACTCTGTTATTCTATTCTATCCTGTCTTGACACATTGAGTTGTTTGGTAAAGTTATTTCCTGTTCTTTAAGATGAATCGCAGAATAGCTTACAGATGAAAATAAAAAAGTAAAATATAAACACTAAACAAGCTGTGATTGGGACTCTCTATTTTTATCAACAGTCAACTGTCATGAATCATTCAGCGAGAGAGGATTCGAAGACTTTCTCTTCCCATCTCAAGAAGAGCAAAAAAAATGTGAAGATGTCTACCTTGAATAATAATAAACTGTGCAAAAATTCACCCTCAAAGTTCCATTAGGAAGGTGCCAACACAAAAAATACCCCTGTTTACATCTGCTCTCCTTATTGCCCATTTACCAGTTCATGAAAACACAATACACACAGATACACACACACACACACACACCTATGAGCTCCTAGACTAAGCTTGGTGTGTTACAGATCAGCAGCAATACTATTTATTCTGCACACAATTGTATAAATAATGAGCACAGTCCATGAAAAGTGGGAAGTCCATAACCTGAATGACACCCAGTAACCAACAGGCAGTGGTCTCTAACATTTTAAGCTTCTAATTTGCCTTCAGGATTGGCACCATACTCAATGTATTACAACAATTGTTAAAACATGAATGTCAAGTGCAGGAAATCAGGAGTCCAGGCAGTGCAAATGAATATATAGATTTATTGTACGCTAACGCTCTTCACAAGAATCTGAACTACTAACAGTCAAAATAAATTGGTGGTAGATAAGAGTCAATGGAATTCAAGGTCAGCTGGACTTAGGGACTCAAGACTGGTGGCATGTTTGACCACTCCTTCGGGCTCATCCTGGTCATCTACAATATTTCAGAGCTAGGGTTAAAACCATGCACATTGTCAACAGAGTTTTTAAAAGACATTATATTAGAGGGACTTCAGAAAAACCAGGCTATAAACTGGATGAAATAGATTGCTGTAGCCTCTTGAAACTGTAGCTCAGATGTCTCTGATGAAGATGTCCTTGTTAGGTATAACATTGATACCAAATATGGTTTGGGTGAATAAATATATAAAACTTAGATATCATGGTTTAAGTGCTTATCACTTTAAGCACAATGCAGCAGGCAATTAGCCGATTAAGGGTGCGGTTAGAAGTTACAATATAAGGAAGCATTAGAAGCTGGAAAGCTTGCTGTCTGTGTCTGTAACTGTGTGCTGCTGCGACTAACTGTTATTACTGACTGTGAGTGCCTGTGAATGAACTGTTTTTGTTTGCTACTGTTTGCTGAATATCCAGCGTTTGTTTCTCTGGAGAGTGAAACCGGAGGAGAAGAAGATATCTTTATCGGCTGATAAAGATATTGCAAGGACTCTTAACTTGGACTATACTAGTGAGTCTTACTGGATGGAAATACTGTGAATGACTTAATGGACTGAATGACAATGCTTAAACTCTAACTGGATTAAAAACTATTTAAACTACAAACAGTGTTTGTGTTCAGTGTGTGTATACTCCTGGGCCCTTCCGCTCTTCTTTGCCTGCCTGGCTTGACTACTGCTGCAATACTCTGCTAGGGGTTAATCTCCAAACCCTAACATTGGTTATGGGCCCAGCAGCATAGTCTAACTAACCAGGATATAGCAGAGAGAGTTGGTGTGAGTTGCACATTACTGTAAAAACAAACTGTTTTAATTAGTTTAAAATAGTCAAAATATCTAAAGAGTAATGGCACAAGTAAATTTGTCACAACTGTCCATGATATCCAGGCTGGATGGAACAAACTATGTTTCATGGTCAATGAAATGCAGTTTACTTCTACGCAGAGAAGGTTTGTGGGACATTATAGCAAACCCACCAGATGTGAGTAGATGGGATCCTGCTGATGATGATGATAAAGAAAAGTTACAAGACTTTAAACTGAAGAATGAGCAGGCTTTATGCATCATAGGACTGACTCTCTGTGATCAGCAACTTGTCCATATTCGTGGAGAAGAAAATGCTGCAAACTGCTGGGAGAACCTCAGGAAGATTTATGTTCGGGACAGTGTAGGAGCACATATAAATCTTACACGGAAGCTTTTTCTAACGCATCTTCAGAGGAATGGAGATATGTTAGTTCATTTAAACTGTATGAAGAGCATTTTCAAGATTTGCAAGAAAAAGAGCTTATATTTAATGAACTGCAACAAGTCTACATAATATTATCTTCATTAGATCAAAGCTATGATGACTATGTGACTTCGTTGGAAGTATTGCCAAAGAAAGCCTCTCATTAACCGAGATTACAGGCAGGCTACTGAAGAAGCCAGAAGAAGGCGTGGCGTGACGAGCTGAGAGAAGATAAGAAAGAAGAGAAATTATCTTCAAAGCTTGAAAGAAACCAGCAAAGCAAAGTAAAGCACCGGAAGAAGAGAATTTATCTTCAACAGCATACACAATTAAAAAGTGTTTTAATTGTGGAGGCAGAGACATTGGCAAGATTCTGCAAAAAGAGAAAAAGCCAGAATGTAAAAAAGCCAAAGAACGCATTTGAACTAGCCACGTTTAGCAACTCTGATGTGAAGAATAATTTATGGGTGGTTGACAGTGGCGCATCCCACTGCATCACAAGAGATAAGACTAAATTTATAAAAATGTCTACAAGTTCTCAACATATATCTCTTGCCAATGGCTGGAACCTGAAAGCGAAAGGTCAAGGTTTTGCACGTTGTCCGTACATAAACCAGGATATAAAAATGTTGTATGTACCGCAACTAAAGTTTAATTTGCTTTCAGTAAGGGTATTAGATAAATTAGGTTATGTAATTACTTTTAAGGATAATAATTGCATAATTGAAAAAGATAACAAAAAGGTAACTGCAGCTTTAAATGGAACATTATATGTCTTAGATAATAGTAAGAAAGGGGAGGCACAAACTGTATTTAATAATATAAAGCCTCATGAAGAATGTATCCATTTATTGCATAGGCGTTTGGGGCATGTAAATTTTAAAATGCTAAAACGTACAGTTGAGTTATCTGAAGGAATAAGGTTAAAACCTTGTGATAAATATTTGCGTTGTAATGTTTGCTGTGAAGATAAGAGCAAGGTATTGCCTGCAAATAGGCTAAATGGTTTCAAAACAAAAGAACCTTTAGAAGTAGTATTTGCAGACATAATAGGTCCAAAGAAACCCAGTATGGGGGTGCTAGATATATACTGAGCATTATGGACCATTATTCTAGATATGGGCTTTGCTATTTAATGAAAAGCAAAACTGAAACATATCAACATTTTTTTCAATTGGCTTAGGTTTGCTGAAAGAAAGTCTAAGCGACAACTGATAACCCTGGTGACAGATAATGGTGCGGAATTTATTAATAACAAATTCCAGAACAGACTTAAGATAGCTGGAATAGAGCATAAGAAGTCTGCTCCATACAGGCCAGAACATAACGCTTTTATTGAAAGAAGAGGCCAAACACTACAGGCAATGGTTAGAACAATGTTAAATGATTCTGGGTTACCTGATTCTTTGTGGGGGAGGCTACAATGTGTGCTAATAACATATTGAACAACGTTGTTAATATAACAACAGGTGAAATACCATTTACCAGGTGGCATGGCAGGAAACCTGACTTAAGTTACCTGCACACATTTGGTGCACCAGCATGGGTGCATATTCCTGCACAACTCAGAAAAAAGGGCAACATAGAGCTAAAGATTTTTCTTCGTTGGTTATCAGGCAAACCATAGGGCATATAGATTTTGGGAGAAAGGCACATCTAAAGTGTTATGTAGTGCTAGTGCCCAATTTCTAGAACATGAAGGATGGGAGAAATTAGAAAAGGATGCCAATAAAGATGTAATTATTGAATCCTATAGAAATCCCATTAGTTATCCCTGTAACTTTAAAAATAAAGTAAAGAGACAAATACAGGATGAAATAGTGCCCATAAAGGAAGAAACAGATTCAATAGCTGAACAGGATGAGGAAGATGAACAGGTAGTAGTTCAACAAAGTCCTCCTGTAAGCCCTGTAATTCCCAGAAGAACTACACGTGTATCTAGACCGCCTGATAGGTACCAGGCTAACACAGTGTGCCAGATTAATCAAGTTCCTAATTCTGTTGAAGAAATTAAAAGTATCCTACTAAGGAAAAGAAAGATGGTATGCAGCAATGAATAAGGAACTGAATTCATTAAGTGATATGAAGGTGTATGAAAATGTTAAATTACCTGTAGGAAAGAAATCCATTAGCTGCAAATGGATATTTAAGGTAAAAACAGATAAAGATGGTAATTTAATCCATAAGGCAAGGTTAATAGCCCAAGGTTTTAGGCAGAATGCCAATGACTATGATGAGGTGTTTTGCACCTAGTCTTAAAGGCAGCAACTTTGAGGGCAGCTTTAGTGTGGGCAGCTAGTAAAAACTATATAGTTAACCATCTAGATGTGGAAACTGCTTACTTGCCGCCCCATTAAAACATATTATTTATATGAAAAAACCTGTTGGTATTAAAAGTGAAAATAAGGATAATAATGATTGTTGGTTGTTAAAGAAAAGTCTCTATGGTCTTAAACAATCAGGCTATGAATGGAACCAGTATATTGTAAAGGAACTAGACAATATAGGATTTAAAGCTGGTTTAGCCGATCCATGTCTGTTTAAGAGGGAGACAAATGGTAAAGTATCATTATTATTACTATTCACAGATGACATTGCATTGATAACTGAAACTAATGATGAAGCAAATAAAATAATAGCATCATTAGGAAAGAGAATAAAGATCAAGCAATTAGGGGAGATAAAGTATCTCGGTTTGAATATAAAGAAAACACGGAAAGGTTTTAAGATATCTCAGGAAGATAAGATAAGCAAATTGTTAAAAGATTACAAGATGGAGCTTTGTAAGCCAGCTAAGACTCCAATGAGTCAGGAGTTTAGCAACACTGATGTACAAAGCCCTGAGTTTGATAAGGTGATTTATCAATCTTTAATTGGTAGTTTGAGTTATATTAGTAATTGGTCTAGACCAGATATATCGTACTGTGTGAATCAGTTGGCTAGATTCAATTCTGCACCGTGTGAAAGACACTGGATTGCAGCTAAGAGGATATTAAGATATCTTAAAAAGACAATGAATTATTCATTGTATTTAGAACCAAAGGGTGATTTAATTTTGAGTGCTTATGCAGATGCTAGCTTTGCATCAGAAAGAGACACTAGAAAGTCGACTTCAGGAACAGCCATAATGCTGGGTAATACATTAATAGGCTGGAAGTCAATAAGACAACAGCATATAAGTTTGTCTACTATGGAGGCAGAATTCTCCTGTTTATCATTGTTATGTACAGAATTAATAATGTATAAACAAATGTTAATTGATATAGGTATAACTGTAGATTATCCTATAATTATACATGAAGATAATCAGGCAGCAATTCAAATGGCCACAAATATTGGAGTAAAAACAAGGAGCAAGCATATAGATCTAAGATACCTAAAGCGTGAGACAATCTGTAAGAAGTAAGATGATTCAGCTAGAGTACTGTATGTCGGAGGACAATTTAGCTGATAATTTTACTAAAGCCCAAGGTGCCAGTAAGCACCAGGAGAGTTGTGAAAAATATGGGATTAGATTGTAAAGGTATTATATATTTATTTCACCCAAAAGGGAGTATGTTAGGTATAACATTGATACCAAATATGGTTTGGGTGAATAAATATATAAAACTTAGATATCATGGTTTAAGTGCTTATCACTTTAAGCACAATGCAGCAGGCAATTAGCCGATTAAGGGTGCGGTTAGAAGTTACAATATAAGGAAGCATTAGAAGCTGGAAAGCTTGCTGTCTGTGTCTGTAACTGTGTGCTGCTGCGACTAACTGTTATTACTGACTGTGAGTGCCTGTGAATGAACTGTTTTTGTTTGCTACTGTTTGCTGAATATCCAGCGTTTGTTTCTCTGGAGAGTGAAACCGGAGGAGGAGAAGATATCTTTATCGGCTGATAAAGATATTGCAAGGACTCTTAACTTGGACTATACTAGTGAGTCTTACTGGATGGAAATACTGTGAATGACTTAATGGACTGAATGACAATGCTTAAACTCTAACTGGATTAAAAACTATTTAAACTACAAACAGTGTTTGTGTTCAGTGTGTGTATACTCTGGGGCCCTTCCACTCTCGCTTTGCCTGCCTGGCTTGACTACTGCTGCAATACTCTGCTAGGGGTTAATCTCCAAACCCTAACAGTCCTTCTTTCATTAAAGCTCTCTACAAAGAATCTGGACTACTAACGGTCAAAACAAATTGGCGGTAGATAAGAGTCAATGGAATTCAAGGTGGGCTGGACTTAGATCCCTTGTGGGCATGAAGGGACTCAAGGCTGATGATGTATTTGACCCCTCCCTTGGGTCCAGTCCAGTCATCTCCTACAATGAAAGTGTCATGCCCTTGTTGGAGTCTGATTCTGAGGGGGAGATTGAGCAGCTGATAGGGAGTGGGAGTGTGGCTCTGGTGGCTGTGGAAGAAATGGGGGAAGGGCACAGTCTGGCTGGGCATTCAGAGGAAGACTCAGGGCCATCCCCTCTTCATCCTAGGGCATGCAGGAAGGAACGGAGAAGGGAGCAACGTGGCTTATGAGAGAGAAGAAGGCCCTGATCCCTTTCATTAGTTGTAGCTTGGAGAACAGGATATAAGAAGGGCATTTACACACAACACCTTGCTGGAAGCAAAGCGTGCATTAACTTGGTCAAGTCTTATCTGGGTTTTGGCTTATCCTTTGAAAGTCTGCAATTTATCATCCTGGCCTGCCATGTTAATTACTTCAGTGTGGTTTGTGTTGGTTTTTTTTTTTTTTAATTATCTTTACTTTGGGTTCGCACTGCATTTCTGCCCTTCGTAGATTGTTTTTTTGAAGAGTTTGTTCCCCAGCCGAGGATAATTGGACATTGGGACCAAGTTGGAGGCATTAAAGGGAATGTATTTTACTTTGATGACTTCGTTATTTTTGTGTCACATCCTGGGTCATCACAGAAGGTGTTAAGAAACAAGATACCAAAAACAAACTATCATTCCCTTCCCAAGAGGAAGTACAATGGTTTTTCTAACCTTTGTGCAGTCAATCCTGTGTAACGCTTTTGCAAGAATCTTCCTATTGAAATATAATAAAGTAAGTGTCCTTACCCGATTAGATCTAAACAGCAAGTTTCTTGCAAAAGTTTCTTTTGCCACTTTAATAAACAGGAAAAGGTGACATGATATGATACAACATATAGCTGGTCAACTACAAATACAGGTAGTCCTCATTTACAACCCCTTTTTTAGAACCCAAAGTTACAGTGGCACTGCAAAAAAAATTATTTACAACTGAATAACTATGGGGGTTCTCAGTCATCCAGGTCATGGTTGTCCCAACCAAAAGGTGCTTTTTTTCAAGAGGCAACTGGAATTTTCTGGGTTTTTTCTTTGAAGACGTTTCACTTCTCATCCAAGAAACTTCTTTAGCTCTGACTGGATGGTGGGGAATGAAAGGGTTTATATTCCTTGCGGACAGCTGGTCATTTGCATTCTTCATAAATGCATGGCACAACATAGGAGAACAAATCCATCAGGACTAGATTCATAGATTCTGCATTTGAAAGACAACATCTGCTCTTTTGAAGACAGCAAAGTCCACATTTTGGACAGAGAGGATCGCTGGTTTGAAAGAGGGGTCAAAGAGGCCATCTATGTCCAAACTGAACAGCCCTGTCTCAAGAGAAGAGGAGGGATAGGACATCATCTAGCTCCAGTCTGCAACACAGTCCTTTCAGCGGTTCCAAGAAGGCCCCACACCCATTTGCGCTACTCAGGTGATCCTGATGACACAGATAAACCTCCAATTAGCCTCAACAACTCTCTAAAAGAATGCAAATGACCAGCTGTCTGTAAGGAGCATAAATCCTTCTATTCCCCACCATCCAGTCAGAGCTGAAGAAGCTTCTTGGATGAGAAGTGAAACATCTTCAAAGAAAAAAACCAGAAAAGTCCAGTTGCCTCTTGAAAAAAGCACCTTTTGGTTGGGACAACCAGGACCTGGATGACTGAGATATTCTACAACTATAGATATTCAGTTGTAAATAATTTTTTTGCAGTGCCACTGTAACTTTGGGTTCTAAAAAAAATGGTTGTAAACGAGGGCAGAATGGGCAGTTGCCCCTTGGAAAAACACCTTTGGGATATCTTACAACTTGTCTTTGTACTTACACCGTATCCATAAGATCATGTGATCATAATTAGGGCACTTGTCAACTGGCATGAATTTATGAAGGTAGCAATATCTCAAATCGTGTGATCACGATTTGTGATCTTGTCACCTGGCTTCCAACAAGCAGAGTTTATTTGACTAATGATCAAACAATCCTAACGGCAGAGATTCACTTAACAATCATGACCAAAAGGTTGTAAACTTGGGCATTGCTCACTCAACAATTGCGTTGGTTAACAACGACAAAATCGGCTTGCCACTGTGGCGGTAAGTTGAGGTCCATCTGTATTTTCCCTTTGAAAATCCCGTTTATTTGTGAGTTTGCTAGCGTGAAACTTTCTTTATTCCCTTGGAAACCGCATTTATCAGATAAGGTAGGACTCACCAGATGTTACATTTGTTTTCAAGCACTCTTTCCTCTTTCCTAGAGATGGAGATTACCATTCCAACCCCTTTGGATAACTTCAATTAGTCATGATGGCAAGGCTCAAATTGCAACAACTACAACTAATTCCATCCAGCCCTCAAATGCCCAGGGCTTTCATTGTAGCCGGATGACAGATTGTTTGTGAACACAGTGGCTCACTTCACCCGCCTGGTTTTCAACTAAAAGAGCTCAGTAGAACTTCAACTGTTCTTTGGATGAAGGCGCACCCAAAAACTGCTGGGCACCGCCACATCTATCACTGCCCTCCTCCAGGGACTCTGTCCTCCCCCATCTGGCCAGGAAAAATGCCTCTGTATCTGGGATGAAGAAGAGCTCCAAGCAATGATAACCTGGCCCTTGTGTTGATCTGTTGAGTTAGCATTGCTTCATGCAGTTAAATTTCTTCTTGGTCATATCTCACTTTGGTTCAATTCACATAATATCTATCAATAGAAGAAAATATTTGTAGCTGAGGGTGTAATTGTGGAGTTCTTGGTGTTCTCTGAGCTTGGTTCTTTTCTTGTAGACATTTCATTATCTGACTGTCTATCTTATCTATCTCATCTATCCTATCTATCTATCTATCTATCTATCTATCTATCTATCTATCTATCTATCTATCTATCTATATATCTATCTATCATCAATAATCTATTATCCATCCATCTGTCTATCTTCTTCTTCTTTCTCCTCCTCCTCCTCCTCCTCCCTCCCCTTCTTCTTCTTCTTCTTCTTCTTCTTCTTCTTCTTCTTCTTCTTCTTCTTCTTCTTCTTCTTCTTCTTCTTCTTCTTCTTCTTCTTCTTCTTCTTCTTCCTCCTCCTCCTCCTCCTCCTCCTCCTCCTCCTCCTCCTCCTCCTCCTCCTCCTCCTCCTCCTCCTCCTCCTCTTCTTCTTCTTCTTCTTCTTCTTCTTCTTCTTCTTCTTCTTCTTCTTCTTCTTCTTCTTCTTCTTCTTCTTCTTCTTCTTCTTCTTCTTCTTCTTCTTCTCCATCATCATCATCATCTATCCCCGTGATGGAGAACCTATGGCACGCGTACCAGAAGTGGCACGGAGAGCCATTTCTGCTGGCATGCAAGAGGTCACCCGGAAGAGCCCCACTGCACCCCCGCCACCAGCCAGCTGATTGCCAGGTATCTGCCATGCATGCGCAGAGGGAGACACATGCGTGGGTCATGCACGCATGCACAGAGGCACATGAGGTGTGCATGGGGGTATTGCAGGTGCATACACATGTGCAGGGGGTGGGAGGGTCATGCACACATTGCATCATGGATGCAGACACACGCACTTTCGGCACCTGATGTGGAAAAGGTTAGCCATCAGTGATCTATCTATCTATCTATCTATCTATCTATCTATCTATCTATCTATCTATCTATCTATCTATCTATCTATCCATCCATCCATCCATCCATCTATCCATCTATCCATCTATCTAGGAAAATGCCCAGAAGGAGACTGAGCAATGTACAAGTAAAATTCCCTATAAAACTCTATGGAGCTTGGCCTCTTGATGCTTACAAAATGGCCTCCAGAGAAAAGAACTACTTTAAAGACCCTACATGAGAAGAAATGATTGGGGACCAGCACCATGTTTTCTCCATTCTGGCCCCCACATTATGAAGTAGCAAGTGGAAGATCATTAAGGAGAGATCCAACCGAGAACTCAGGAGACATTTCTCGACAGTGAGAACGGCTTGCCTGCAAAACTTAAGGGTGCTCTATCACTGAAAGTTTTAAGAAGAGATTGGAGAGCCATTTGTCTGAAATGGTATAGGATTTCCTGCTTCAGCAGGGGGCTGGACTAGAAGACCTCCAAGGTCCCTTCCAACTCTGTTGTTCTGTTATTGTCTCCTGGCATCCAAGGGAACCTGTTGGGACCGTTTTTCAGATTAACTTCTGCTACAGATGGAGGACTTGTGTTAGCTTGATAGTGTTTAGATTCTAGCTGTGTTTTTTATCTCTTTACTACTGTAATTTGCTTGGCTGTAAGCTGCTCTGTAAGCTACAAAATGGATCGTGTACAAGTGACTAAATGAATAACCGCCAAAGCCAATGCACTGGTTCAATTTGGAGATTTAATTCAGAGGCAATTCAATCCCATCCCTGAATTGTATCCACTTTCTGAAACAACCTTCCAAATTGAAGTTCTGTGACTTCTCGGAATGAAGTTTTCCCCACTTCTGGGCTATTAAACACTTAAGGATTTATTGCCTTTATGACCTGTCACTGGGATTTAGGGGACAACCAAATAACTATTGAATAAATAAATAAAAAGCCTGACTCAAATGTGGAGAATGACCTCCAAGCTTAAGAAAGTAAGAATAAGAGCTACTCCAAAGACTGGCTGAATTAAGAGCAAATGTTGC
Source organism: Notechis scutatus (assembly GCF_049901735.1). Classification (NCBI taxonomy): domain Eukaryota; kingdom Metazoa; phylum Chordata; class Lepidosauria; order Squamata; family Elapidae; genus Notechis; species Notechis scutatus. The sequence goes on from NC_142015.1 coordinate 21,991,207, forward strand.
AATTACAACACTGGGAAAAGAAAGAGAATGGCGTAATGAAAGCCATAGAAATTGACATTTACCTGGCCTACCTCTCCAACTGCTCGCAGGATGTCAGGAAGTGTTGAGGGATCCTGAGAGAGTCCTCATTAAGATAATGGAGTGCTAAGAATCTTCTTGCAGGAGAGAAGGGGGGTTGGCAGAGACGGCTCATTTGCTGGAAAGGAGGAGATCATTAAAAAGAAGGATGGCAGGATCACAGAGAGGGAAGGGGAGGATGGGCTGCCAGATGCTCGGGGAGAAACAGAGCAACACTGCACTGGCCTTTCATGACTAAGGCAGAACTAGAATGCAACGTCCCCTGGTGATTGACCGAAAGTCAGCTAGCTGGTTTTCGTGCCTGAGGATGGACTAGAACTCACAGTCTCCTGGTGATTGGCCCAGCCAGCTTTCATGACTTAGGTGGGACTAGAACTCACAGTCTCCTGGTGATTGGCCCAGCCAGCTTTCATGACTTAGGTGGGACTAGAACTCACAGTCTCCTGGTGATTGGCCCAGCCAGCTTTCATGACTTAGGTGGGACTAGAATTCACAGTCTCCTGGTGATTGGCCCTAGCTAGCTTTCATGCCTGAGGGACTAGAACTCACAATCTCCTAGTGGTTGTCCCAGAGTTATCCAGCCGGCTTTCATGACTCAGGTGGGACTAGAATTCATCATCTCCTGATGATTGATCCAAAGTCACCCAGCCATCTTTCATGGCTAAATTGGGACTAGAATTCACAGTCTCCTGGCTTCAAAGCCCCGGCACCAAACCAGCTCAAGGGGGTTCAGAAAAACAAAGCACTAAGATAAGAGGAAGACACAGGATATTCCGCCTTCTGTATTAAACAAGCAGGAAGGGTTACAACACACAGTTTTTGGACTCTTCCATTTCCTTTCTAAGACACATTGTTTTTTTCCCCCTCCATGCTCTTCCTTCGCCATATGGCTTCTTATAAGATCCCAAGGATTTTTAAAAAAATATATGTACAAATGGAGAATTTCTCCCCACTTGCCATCAAACCAGAAGGAAAAAATATGAATTCTCCGGCAATTCCCCTTTTTTTCTTTTACAGCCTTTTCTCTAAGCAGAGTCATGTTTGAAGGATTAGCTGTCAAAGAACCAGTTCAATACCACATTATTAGTTTTTTTTATTTTTGATGAGAGCTCCCCTACCTGTCTTTTAACTCTTCAAGCGAAAAGGTGGGGAGAATGGGAAAAGAAAAGAAAAAATGAATTTTTCACTTTAAAGTATCACTCTAGGCTGAAAAAGCATTGTGCAAAAAAACTTTTTTTTAAAGCAAAGTGTTTAAATGCTTTCAAGCTGCCTCTTAGCTTTCTGCCCCCTGAAGATTCCAACTTACCAAAGAATACACTTATCCCTCCTTTCCTTAAAGGAAAAAAAAAAGATTTTATCTACAATATTTCTACAGCTTAGGTGTTTCTCGCACACATCCATAGTATGACTTCAAGAACCACACTGACACAGCCAATTAATTTTTAATAATAACCCAAACAAGCTAGACATTAAAAGATCTGGGTTTTTCTGTCTGAGTATTTTATTATTGGAAGTAAAAAACGTTTTTTTTTTCCCTTTAGAGTTACAACAAGTAATCCTCAGGTTACGACCACAACTGAGCCCAAAATGTCATTAAGTGAGAAATCAGATAAGTGAATTTTGACCGGTTTTATGACTATTCTTGCCACGTTTGTTATGTGAATCACTGAAGCTGTTAAGCTGGGAACACGCTTGTTAAGTGAATCTGACTTTGCTTGTCAGAAGGTCATAAAAGGGGATCACTGCAAGCGTCATAAATATGAGTCAGTTGCCAAGCGTCTGAATTTTTGGTCATGTAACCATAGGGTTGCTGCTACGGTCATAAGTGGGGAAAATAGTCATAGTGTCAGGGTTCGAAGTAACAAACCCAGGGGTGGGATTCTACCGGTTCTGTCTGCCTCTGTAGAACCGGTTGCTCTGAAGAGCAGCAGACATAGAACCGGTTCTATGTCTGCTGCTGTTTTGGCTCACCTGCCCACCCGGGCTCTTACCTGACCTTTATTTCCTGCGCTTTCAACTTCAGCTGCCATGCGAGGCACAGTTGAAAAAGCAGGGAAAAAGTACTTTTTCAACCGCTGCGCACCCACATGCAGCACTGCTCAGCTGTCCAGGCAGCAAGCTGATGACGATATACACGTGCGTGGAGCAAAACGTAAACTCACCAAACCGGTAGTTACACCGGTCAGATCCCACCCCTGAACAAACCCAATGTAATCAAAACTCTGAGGCCCGGAGCTTTCTCAAAGTTTGCATTTATTAAGAGTGTCATATTGGCACAGCTGATTTGGGTATGTTCTAGTTTAATGAAAAGAAGGAAGGACTAGGAGTGACATGATAGCCGTGTTCCAATATCTCAGGGGCTGCCCCAAAGAAGAGGGAGTCAAGCTATTCTCCAAAGCACCTGAGGGTAGGACAAGAAGCAACGGATGGAAATTAATCAAGGAGAGAAGCAACCTGGAATTAAGGAGAAATTTCCTGACAGTTAGAACAAAGAATCAGTGGAACAACTTGCCTCCAGAAGTTGTGAATGCTCCAACACTGGAAATTTTTAAGAAGAGATTAGATAACCATTTGCCTGAAGTGGTGTAGGGTTTCCTGCCTAGGCAGGGGGTTGGACTAGAAGACCTCCAAGGTTCCCTTCTAATTCTGTGAAAGAGAAGGAGCAGGGGTGATATGAGAGCAGTGCTCCAATATTTAGGGCGCTGTCACAAAGAAGAGGAGGTCAACCTATTCTCCAAAGCAGCAGAAGGCAGAACAAGAAGCAAGGGATGGAAACTAATCAAGGAGAGAAGCAACCTAAAACTAAGGATAAACTTCTTGACAGTTAGAACAACTAACCAGTGGAACAATTTGCCTCCATGAGTCGTAAATGCTGCAACACTGGAAGTTTTTAAGAAGAGATTGGACAACTGTTTGTCTGAATCGGTAGGGTTTCCTGCCTAAGCAGGGGGTTGGACTAGAAGACCTCCAAGGTCCCTTCCAACTCTGTTATTCTGTATTCTGATTTTCTGTATTCTGGTGAAAATCCGACTCTGAAGGACCCACGTTTTTCCCCACCCAAATCAAAACCCAAAGTCCATATCCCCCAGGTGAGACGTCCATCACATGGTCCAACCAGATCACAGTCCCAACTCGGGCTGGTTTCAGCCCATGCCTTCCCGGCACCTGGTGAGAACGTCCTTGGTTCACAGGAGAAATAATTTTATTTTGGCTACATGTCCCCAGCTATCTCTACCTCCCCTCCCTTCCGTTCCCACAGCTTCAACCGGCCTTGCTGTGGCAGCCCTGAAGATGCTCCCAAAATGGCTTCAGGGATGACACATAAGTCACTTTCTTCATTGCAGTTGTAACTTCAGTCACTAAAATGACTGTTGTAAGTCAAGGACTAGCTGTACACACGGTTTGTACCTTCCTTCTGGCAGCTGGGAATAAAGAGAAAAGTTTAAGGAGTGACAAAAGAGACCCTTGCTAGATTGACAGTGGTAGAGTTTTTTGCAGGTAGAGGCAAATTATTGGCACCGATGTTTTCATTCTTCAGCAGTGTTAGTTCCATTTGCGCCAGAAGAGTAGAAAAGAAAACAGCTAAAGTAACAAGCAGTGAACACTCGGCGACCACATTTACTGGAGTAGCGAAAGCCATGTCCTCTTTTAAATAAAGTCATCTGAATTTAACGGGAAAAAGAAGGTTAATCCATTACCAGGATGCTCTAAAATAGTGTTTCTCAACCTTGGCAACTTTTAAGATGCGTGCACTTCAACTCCCAGAATTCCCCAGCCTCTTAACACCTGAGTGGGAGCTATCTAGGGTTTATTGAAATGAGAGCCAGTTTGGTCTTGTAATTAAGGTTCCAGGCTAGAAACAGGGAGAGTGGGAGTTTTAGTCCTGCCTTAATGCATGAAAACTGGCTGGGTGACTTTGGACCCATCACCAGGAGACTGGGAGTTCTAGTCCTACTTTAGACATGAAAGCTGGCTGGGTGACTTTGAGCCAACCGCTCTCTCTCAGGTCATGACATAAAGGTTGAGTGACAAGCCGGTTGGTTAATTCCATTCACAACCAATATATCAATACTCAGTTAATCCCAAAAAGTGGACCCTGCACTTGTGGGAAAACAATAGGAAACCTTAAGTTATTTAAATATTAAAAACACGTCTTTATGGCTGACCAACAGTGGAACCATCTGATCACAGAGAGTGCAAGTTCTCCATCTTTGAGTGTTTTAAGAAGAGGCTGGACAGCCATCCCAGATGGATAGTTTAATTGATTATCCTACACATTATAAAAGGTTGGTTTAAATGTTTCCCTGAAAATAAGACCCTGTCTTTCTTTCTTTCTTTCTTTTTGGCCACCAAAAAAGGCACTGGGTCTTATTTTGGGGGTATGTCATCTACTGACTAACTTCACTTGCATACATCGCCCCCGGCCTCCTTTTCGCTCTCAGAGGCCTTCAGGAACTTCTTCTGCAGCCAGCAAGGCATTCCTGAAGGCCTCTGCAGCCAATGACAGAGCTCCTGATCGACCCGGAGCTTTGTCATCAGCTCCAGAGGCCTTCAGGAAAGCCTTACCAGCCTTGCTGACGGTTGGGGTGTGCAAGGCCTGGCTACACATTTCCAAAGGTAAGTAGTCGGGAAGCTCCACCCCACCCGCCATCCCCACCTTAGCTTAATCTTTACCCATCCACACTGCAGTGGGTGGGATCTTAATTAGGGCTTATTTTGGGGGTAGGACTTATATTGGACACACGTGTAAAAATCAAGCTAGGACTTACTTTGAGGGTAGGTGATGTTTTTGGGGAAACAGAGTAGTAGCATCTCCTTGTGATCCAGCATTGATTTGCATAATGGAGGACTCTTTCAGATTTGCCCAATTACGATGATCATTCAAGGGAGGGAAAGACTAAGCTCCGTCTTCTGCTCCTGCAGATAATCACTGCCAGACCTTCACTTTGAATGAAAACCCTTTCAAGATCTGAATCCTAAAGAAACGTATCACTTCATTAGAAGGAGAGAGAGAAAAAAGAGGAGAAACCAAGAACAGACACTCCAGTCTCTTTAAGCCAGTCACTTCATCTTCTTCTTCAGTCGATGAAAATAGAAGAGAAAGGAAAGGAAGGTAACCTAATTCTACGTTCATGCCAATGAAAGAGAACCACCCAGGACAAAGAGTTAACTAAATGAAGACCTAGTAGTGAAATGGCTGCTGTAGATGCAACCAAAGTTAGAAGGGGGGGGTGTTTTTTCTGGGGGGACCGGTCTATCAGGGCAACCTGGTCTACCCAATTACGAGATGGAGCATACTGCTTCCGCTTCTGCCTTTCAACCCCAATCAGGAGCTTTTGGGCGCAGCTGCTTTTGCAACAAACTATTTCTCCCCCCTGGTATAGCCAACAAAGGAATGAGAGCCTGTGGCTTAGAGCTTAATATATCAATCTAATATGTAAGTAGCTCAGGTTCGAATCCCAGAAGGGTATGGCTAGCTGATGAGAGCTAAATAGCTTGATATAGATCTATACCAGTCTCCCTTTATTTATTTGTCGGTGAACATAAATTCAACATAAAGCCAGAAGGATAAATTCTAAATTGGATGGAACACTGAGCATGGGTTATATCATTCCAGTAAATGGAATATTGTCCATTAAAATGTGTGCAATATATTACTGCACATTATTAGACATCCAAAGGGGCTATTATTGTCCCCCCAAAATGGTGGTGCAAATAATATTTTCCTCAAATTCCCAACTGATTTAAAACAAAGGAATTATTAGGCATTTTCTCCACCAATATATCTGGATAATCATATGGGGCTGATCCAAAAAGTTGCTAAGGTATGGCGATCAAAGGCAGACATAGCAGTTGATACTGGTGGAAACAATAATTAATTTTAGAGGTGTTTCTTTTGGTGGGGGTAGGGGGGAGACGCAAGGACTTTTAATAGACAAAGACCAGATGGTACAATTATGTGATTGACTGTTAGTGATAAGAAACATATTTCTATTTACAGTTTGGCTGTTGTTCTAAAATTCTGTTCCTTTGTATAAGGAACTTCATTTGAGGAAGAATTTGAAGTGCAAGAAGGAATCCTTCACAATTCAGTGGATGTTTCTTCAACCACTTCTTGGACACAGGATTCCTCAAGGATTTCAGTCTTTGAATTTTCAATCCGACCTCCCATTTCAGATTCCAAAGTGGGCGATCCTATCACCGAGTTACGACAATGGCAGGAAACTCTATACCAGGGGTGTCAAACTCAATTTCATTGAGGGACGCATCAGCGTTGTGTTTGACCTTGAGGTGGCCGCGGGGGGCTAGGGTGCACGTGACCAGCTCAACATCACTTGCGTTGGGGATGCCTGTAGGCCCAAGCACTCTACCGGTGAAAACATGATCCCGAGCTCAGTTTTCGGCTGCGACGGTCTCCTGCAATCCTCTGCCAGTGAAAATGGAGCCCAGGAGGGCTGCGCGGGGCCCTCCCAAGCTCCGTATTTACTGGCAGAAGCACCACGGGCCAGTCCTTCACTGTTTCCAGGGTGGCCCAGTGGCCAGATCTAAGCACCCTGCAGGCTGGATCTGGCCACCGGGCCTTGAGTTTGACACCCCTGTCCTATACCATTTCTTCCATATACAGATGTTTTTCTTCCAAACAGAGGTGCACTTGGACCATTAAATCAGATTGAATCCCTTTTGATTAGTGGATGCTGTTCTTGAATGTGTATCTCTGTATTCCCTCCCCCCCCCCCACGAGCTTCTTCCTATGGAGTAAGAAGTTTTCCTACTAACAGTCCCCTTTTGTTTTTAAGCACTGAGCTGTGGAATTCTGGGAATTTTTTTTAAGTGTCCTCTGGAGTCTTGCCAATTTTATTTATTTGTTTGTTTGTTTGTTTGTTTGTTTGGTTTGTCAATTGCTTACAAGATAATAGGTATGAGTAAAAACATAGTTATGAATACATGGATACATATAAGAAAAATAAAAGAAATAAAAGAAACAATAGGACAGGGATGGTAGGCATGTTGCTGTGCTTATGCACGCCCCCTACAGACCTCTTAGAAAAGGGGTGAGGTCAATAGTAAGCAGTCTAAGGTTATAAAGTTCTTGGGGTTTGGGGAAGAAACCTCAGAGTCAGGTAGAGTATTCCAAACATTGACCACTGTTGCTGAAGTCGTATTTCCTGCAATCAAGTTTGGTGTGATTAACCTTGAGTTTGTATCTATTGTGTGCTCTTGTGTTGTTATGGTTGAAGCTGAAGTATTCATTGACAGGTAGGACATTGCAATGTATGATTTTAAATACTATACTTAGATCGGACCAAAGGCGGCGTAGTTCTAGGTTTTCTAGGTCTAGAATTTCAAGTCTGGTGGCATAAGGTATTCTGCAATGAGTAGAGAAGTGGAGAACTCTTCTTGTGAAATATTTCTGGACTTTCTCAGCTGTATTAATATCAGATACGTAATGTGGGTTCCAGACTGATGAGCTGTATTTGAGTATTGGTCTAGCAAATGTTTTGTATGCTCTAGTTAGTAGTGTAATATTACCAAAGAAAAAGCTACGTAAGATTGAAGTCTACAGATCTACAACTTGCTCCATTTCAGCAACATTGAGATTCATAGCAAATGATCGTAACAGAAACTCGGAAGCCTTTTCCCCCTCCTCCAAGGAGAGTTAAAGGAGTGTCTGCTTAAGTTTGTTTCTCTTTTCTTCCTGAGATTGAGTCGTGTTTGCTAACTGCCTCATTCTTTCTCCGAAGTCGTCATCTTTGTGGCTCATCTCTACATTCTATACACAAGTGTCATATGAATGCAAAGAAGTTTTTTTTAAAAAAAGACATAGGAGTCTCCAGAAGGGACATTCACTCCCAACTTCTGCTATTCTGGTCTGAATTTAGGAAATTGAGACTAGCAAAGGCAGGGGTGGGATTCAGCTGGTTCGGCCAGGTTTGGGTGAACCGGAGGTTAAATTTACATCTGGTTCGCCGAACCGGTCATTGAACCAACCAACTGGCCCCGCCCACCCCTCCCAGGAGACCCCACACAACCTGTTTTGGATACAGGTAAGTGCAAGATCCACATGGAGGCTCTGAGCGGGTGAAAAACAGGTCAAACCAGAAGGTCCAGAAGTCCAGAAACGGGCCTGTTTCCAGCTTTCGGGGGCCCTTTGGAGCCCAGGGGAGGCAGTTTTTCACCTCCCAGAGGCCCGAGGGAAGCCTCCGGACTCTGGGGAAGGTGCAAAACAGCCCTCCTGGAAGTTCTGGTAGGCCACGCCCACCATGGCAACACCCACCCCTTTTTGAATCCCACCCCTGAGCAAAGGAATCACATTACAAAGGGTAGGGACGATGACTTGTGAGAAGCACCTAAAATACATTCTTAAACTCTTTCAGATTTAATGGAGAGGGATACAGTGGGATTTGGGTTTCAGCATGAAAGGGGTCATATGAGAGGAGAATATTTGCTGGCTAGCCAGGAAGGGGAAGTTTTTATTACCTATTGGTTTTCTACAAGTGTCCTAAATTTGCAAAAAAAAAAAGAAGAAGAAGAAGTAAAAAATGTTACCTTCCTTTTTTGTTTTCATTGTAAAAAAAAGAGAGAGAGAGAGAGAGAGACACAGCAAGCAGCCTGTGCTGTGTAGATTAGCAAAACAGACCACACAATTGAGGAACACAATTCTCTGCCGTTCCTTTTGTGGCTGAAATAATATCATTTCTGATACCAGGGACTCCAGTTGCTATTAGTATGCCAAATAGACCTTGTTGTAAAATGATAATCCCCTATCGCATATATTATATATTACAAGCTTTATTTTCTTTTTTATCCTTGCTCTAAAGTTTCGCCTTGGATTCCCAATCCGAAACATATTTAAGCAAAGGAACAAAAAAGTATTATGCAAATCACATACGATGCCTAAGCAATTAAACTACAGAAACAGCACCCCCCCAACTTCCCCATTTCAAAATAAGGCATCAGGGAACAGAAATACAAATTTGACTAACGAGTAAGACAGGTTCATATTATAAATGTTTCTCTATTAGATGATTTTGTTAGTCTATGACAGAGAGCCTGGTATTTAGAAGACAGCAAGATGGAATTACGTCTTCTCAAAAATCACCTGAGCCCCTTCCCGGCATGTTCACTAATTAGGTGGCAGAAAAAAAGGATAATTATGGGGGGGGGGGAAGCAGGGTTTGAGTGTGAATAGAAGAAGCATCACCGAGCCACCACTGAACTGAGAGAAAGCCAGCATTGGTTTTATTATTACTTTTGGCACAATGATGGTTGAATCATTGTGGTTAATGTTCAGAAAATTATCAATGAAGCTTGAATGCTCAGAAGAATATAGCAATTGAGTCATAGCATTATGTGACTTATAACAAGGAGAATTTTAGGACATGCTAGAGACTGAAAAATATCTGAGGAATAGCATTTAAAGATAAGTTTATTGGACAAGAGACCTGCGGGGGAAAAACTAGAATGTTGTTGTTGTATTTGCTGTTGACTACTGTCAGAATGTTTTCCGGGCAAAAATGAAAAGATATACTAATTGCACAATAGCACTTAGACTCAGATACCACTTCACAGTGCTTTACAGCCGTCTCTAAACAGTTTACAGAGTCAGCCTCTTGCCCCCAACAATCTGGGTCCTCATTTTACTGATCTTGGAAAGATGGAAGACTGAGTCAACCTTGAGCTGGTCAGGATTGAACTCCTGGCAGTTGGCAGAATTATTTTTCAATACTGCATTCTATCACTGCACCACCATAGCTCAGTATGGCTGAAAAACTAATTGAATTAGCAGAGATGGCCAAATTATCTGCCTTAATCAAGGAAAGGAATACATGTAATCTTGTTTCTACTTGGAAACCATATCTAGATTTTTTACTTGAGATAGATAAAAATGAAATTCTGACTTTGGGATTTTCTGATTAAATAGCTTCTTGTTATAAAAATGGTTACTATATACCAACTATGCAAAAATAAAAAATGAAAACTTGAGGGAGTAATTTTATTATCTTTATTTGAGTGAGCTGAAAAGAGTTGGAGATAGATACTTTATTTTTTTTTTTATTTTTTGTCTCGTTATCCTAGACTACTCTCTTCCCCTTCTTTCCCCCTTCCTCTTCCCTATCTTTATTTTCATTTTTTTTAACTATATTGATTATCTCAGTAAAATAGCAATACCATTAAACAATACCTGGGTAAGGCTTTGGAAGTGGTACGAAAAAGAAGGAGTAAAGTGGGAAGACGTTGATTATAAGCAACAGTTCAACCAAATGGAAACTCAGTTTGGATATAAATTTGTTCACTGTCCTTTTCAGTCCTTGTTCTTAGCAGCAGCAATGAAATATTTGACACCTGGTGATTTTTCTTAGAAGGTATGTGGCAAGCTGCAAAAGGAGCCACGATTAGTTCAAATTTATCTCTAGCTGGGAGCAAACAGTAGCTAGATAATGCACAAATAGGAACACGATGGCAGGGAGTAGGAAAACTACTACAAACAAAGATTTAATAAAGTGTTAAAATATGCAGATAAGTTTAACAAAAAGGCCTTGGGCTCTCAATTACATCAATTACATTCTAATTACTGACAGTGCCATCAAGAGCTTTTCAAAACCCACATCTCTTCTTAAAAGTATCTGTCAGACTGGCTTATTTGCAATAAGAAGATTACATTAGTATGCAAGATTGAATTATTGCTCTTCGCTCCCTCCAAAAGGAAACCTTGCTGAGAAATTGGGCTTAGAAACTGAAAGCAAATTCATCTCTTAATACATATAGCAACAGCATTTAGACATATATACTGCTTCACAGTGCTTTACAGCCTTCTCTTTACAGAATCAGCATACTGGCCTCCAGCAATCTGGGTCCTCATTTTACTGACCTTGGAAGGATGGAAGGCTGAGTCAACCTTGAACCAATCAGGATCAAACTCCTGGCTATGGGCAGAGGTAGCCTGCAATACTGCATTCTAACCACTGGGAAGGAAGGAAGGAAGGAAGGAAGGAAGGAAGGAAGGAAGGAAGGAAGGAAGGAAGGAAGGAAGGAAGGAAGGAAGGAAGGAAGGAAGGAAGGAAAAGGAAGGAAAAAAGGAAGGAAGGAAGGAAGGAAGGAAGGAAGGAAGGAAGGAAGGAAGGAAGGAAGGAGGTAACAATAGCACTTAGACTTATATACCTCTTTACAGTGCTTTACAGCCTTCTCTAAGCAGTTAACAGAGTCACCATCTTTCCTCCGACAATCTGGGTCCTCATTTTACTGACCTTGAGAGGATGGAAATCTGAGTCAACCTTGAGCCTGGTGAGATTCGAACTGTCAAATTGCAGGCAGCTGGCAGGCAGCAGAAGTAGCCTGCAATACTGCATTCTAACCACTGCGCCACCAAGGCTTTTGTGGATTTACTGGCCATTGTAGAGCATTGCTGAAGAGCTGTAAGATGGAGTATGCCACACAACATATTTAACCATGATTTATCAAACCAAAGCTTGGTTAATAAATCACAAGGTTAGCACACCTTATGCCCTAAACTGTATTGTACAAACTGCCAAAGGCTGGTTTCAGATGATATATTAAGTCAAAGGCAACCCAATGTCTTAGGTGGTTGTTTTCAACATGTGGTCCACAGACCCCTGGGGGGACACAATGTTTACAAATATTTGATGCAATCTAGTGGCCTTAAATGAGTTAAGTCTTGGAGGTCCGTGGCCATAGTCTGTGGCCACAAAAGGTATTTAAAGGGGCCCATGGTGAAGAAAAAGTTGAGAATCATATCTTAGGGTTTTGTGTGAAATGGGTTGTGATCTGAAACAGGCCTGTTTCAAAAACCCATCCAAAAGATACTTGCACAAAGATATTGTGTGTAGCTTCGGTTGTAAGAGCATGGACACCTCACAAGGTGTTCTAACCCAAACCCTTTTCCAATAAAACAAACACGAACCAAAGGGAACAGAAACCTTTTAATGATTCTTACAAATCCCCAGTTAAAAGGCTGCTGCAAACTAATTAACTTTGATAAGCACAAGCCTCGCCAAAACTGTGTGAGGCCAAGAATAACAGATAAGAAATATTTTACAACAAAAGAGTTTTCAAATACCAACTTAAGATACTGCAATGCCCACGAGGCTGGAGTTTCAAACGTTTTTGCTTCCTGCAAAGAACGTCTGATTCATAGCTGGCTTTTATCTTCTTGAAGGAGGGGCCATTACCTTGTAGCCTTATTATTGAGTTGCCTGTGCTGCTGCAGCTGCTCTTTCCTACGAGCAGCCTTGCATGCACTTGGCACTTGGCACAGGCTCCTTGGGAACCTCCTCATCACTGCTGCCAGCCCCTACAATCTCTGAAGGCAGCAGTCCGCTCCCTAATTTTCCTGGCCCCTCATCTGAGTCCTTGCTCTACTCAGCCATCCACACCTGCTGCCAGCTAACCACAACACAAGGTCCACTTGATATTCACAGCAGCCTCCTAGACAAATTCTTCAATCCTTGCAGCCATTCACAGAAAGAAATATGGGTCAGAAGGAATCTAATGCACAGGTTTAACCCAGTTGCACATTTCATAGGAAGATTAAATAAGAGCAGTGGTGTTGTAAATTACTGCGAGACGATGAATTCCTTTCCAAATCAGTAAACAGGAATGAGAAAATTAAAACTGCAAGGCTCCGTCTTCATCCTTTTAAAGAGTCTGCAGCTGTCTCCACTGAGTGGGACCATCTGTGAACAGGACTCTCTTCTTATTAATCATGTCTTCTTCAACCTCTAGTGAGAAAGCCCAGAGCTGGCAGATAAAATATTGCAGCAACTAACCAAGGTTGGAAGCCTTGGAATTAAAAGATAGAAGAAATTGCATGGGAAACAAAAAACAAGGGTCTTCAGGCGATCAGCTACAATTATTTTCATGCCATGCTAAGCTTTGGCCCTTGAGCAAATTTTGTTCCCCTCCAGCTTCTTTGATCTGTTCTTATCTTTGCTATCCTTTCTTTCCAAACTATCTTTTTCTCCCTGGGTGGCTACATAATTTGCTTCATTGCACGTAATGCTTTCATGAGCTAAGTTGTGAGTTCAATTTTCAGCAGTTGAAAACTTCGCAGATTTTTCCAATTAAAGGTGATGTGGAAGTTTGCTTGATTGGGTTGAGAGACTCAAGGGAAGGTAGAAGATGCACTGGACTCACCCAAGATGCTTTTTTTGCATTGACCACAGAAGCAGAAGAAGACAACAGCAGGAAAACCACCCCTGTATAACTGGATGGTGTCCAAAGTTAATGCCACTTTATAATGCCTTAGTAAGACCCAGAGGTGATCTTCAGCAGGTTCTGACCAGTTCTGGAGAACCGGTAGCGAAAATTTTGAGTAGATTGGAAAACCGGCAAATCCCACCTCTGACTGGAGATTTTACAGTATCCTTCCCCTGCCACGCCCACCAAGCCACGCCCATCGAACCAGTAGTAACAAAATTTGAATCCCACCACTGGTAAGACCATATTTGGAACAGTGCAACCAGTTTTGGTCTCCACAATTAAAAAAAAAAAGATGTTGAGCCTCTAGAAAGTACAGAGAAGCAAGAAAGATGATTAGGGGACTGAAGGCTGAAACATATGAAGAATGGTTGCAGGAATTGGGGTGACATGATAGCAGTGTTCCAATATTTGAGGGACTGCCACATATGATAGAAGGAATACAAAGAAGAGCAACAAAGATGATTAGGGGATTGGAGGCTAAAACATATAAAAAACAGTTTCAGAAACTGGGTATGTCTAGTTTAATGAAAAGAAGGACTAGGGGAGACATGATCGTAGTCTTCCAATATCTCAGCGGCTGCCCCAAAGAAGACGGAGTCAAGCTATTCTCCAAAGCACCAGAGGGCAGGACAAGAAGCAATGGATGGAAACTCATCAAGGAGAGAAGCAACTTAGAACTAAGGAGAAATTTCCTGACAATGAAAACAATTAATCAGTGGAACAACTTGCCTCCAGAAGTTGCAGGTGCTCTATCACCAGAGAGTATCAAGAAGAAAGTAGACAGCCATCTGTCTAGGACCTCCTACCATGGCCAGGGGGTTGGACTAGAAGCCTTCCAAGGTCCCTTCCAACCCTATTATTCCATCTCAGACCATTTTTTGTCTGCCATGGTCCCCATGAATTAACTTCCCTCTCATTTCCAGCCAGTGAGTAAAACAAGCTTAAATCACGGTTAGCTCTTGTGGTGTTTAAAAAAAATATATGCCTTTCCCCTCATTTTCAACACCAGCCATGGGTGGCCTCAAGGTGCATAAAATCTGTTTGGCTTTCTCCCTTTTTATCTCAGAGGGAAGTCAAAGGACTGCAGTGACTTGAAACCGAGACAATAGAGGCAGGATAAGGATCAGCAACGTGAACAGCCAATTTCATGCCAGTCTAGTTTTCTGCCAACTCAATAATGTGTGGGGAGCATTTCAGATGGGCAGGAGGAAAACCCTTTAGCTCACTTTCAACTCTGCAGCTCCTCGAGTTAACTTCTTGAAACAGAAATAATTTGTGCCATTTGGGGGAGGGGGGGTATCGCTTAACTATCCTGGCCTACATCTTCTGCATTCCACCTATCTGCTCCACTCTGCCTTCTCATTCACATTGCCTCAAGCAAATGCCTTTATCAGAGCAACCTTGTTAGAGTCTGAAGGTCACCATTAGCCTGTTGAGTCACTCTTGGATGTCTATAGGAGAAGGGTGACACATAGCCCATCTGCTCCTCACAAAAACCTCCGTGCTTGCAACCCTTGTTTGTTTACCATCCTTGGGGAAACATCTGTACCTTTCTGTTTCCATTATGCTGTATCTTAGTTCCACAGCATAAACTGCAGGTGACTCACATGTCCATATCATGTGTCTCAGGGTGCCCTTTCAGTGCTGAGTAGAATCATAGCTTTGCTCTAATTTTACAAGCTATATCTCAAGAACATAAGAAGTTGCCCTATGTACTGGGCTATAGGTCTTTAGTCTATCGAAGCTAAGCTTCAGGATCTTACCAGCAGGAATCTATGAATAGAATAGAATAGAATAGAATAGAATAGAATAGAATAGAATAGGAATAGGAATAGGAATAGGAATAGGAATGGAATGGAATGGAATGGAATGGAATAGAATAGAATAGAATAGAATAGAATAGAATAGAATAGAATAGAATAGAATAGAATAGAATAGAATAGAATACTTTATTGGCCAAGTGTGATTGAACACCCAAGGAATTTGTCTGGGTGTAAATGCTCTCAGTATACATAAAGAAAAGGTACATTTGTTAAGAATCAAGAATCATAACGTACAACACTTAATCATAGTCATAGGGTACAATCAACAATCAAATCATACTAGGAAATAGTCAATATAAATCGTAAGGATACAAGCGACAAAGTTACAGTCCTACAATCACAAGTGGGAGGGGATGGGTGATAAGGAGATTGATATGGAGATTCTCAATCACTCAGGTCACGGTTATTCCAAAGATATTTTTCAAAAGGCAATTGGACTTTCTTGTGTTTGTTTGTTTGTTTAAATGTTTTGCTTCTTATCCTAGAAGCAGTCCACCATAATCACCAGTCTTCAACTCTTTAAAGCAACCACATATTCTCCCGGGACCAGAGTCCCACCCTCTGCAGTTGATCCATGATAGAAATAAGAAGAAGCTTCTTGGATGAAAAATGAAATGTTTTCAAAAGAAAAAAAGGGGGAGAGAACCAAGAAGGTCCCGTTGCCTTTTGAAAATCACCTTTGGGATCATCAACAGGAGTTTTCCAGGAATTTTTCCATCATACTTGGAGATGATAGACCTTTAAGCATGTGATCTTCAGCAGGCAGGCCAGGTGCTCTGTCAATGCACCCCTTCTTGTCCATTTATTTTAGTTCCAAATTGAGCAATCCAGATGGGTGGATTTCAATGCACTTAAGACAAAACAGGTCCTTTTCCTTCTCCTGTCACCCATTATTGCATTTTACACCGTAAACAATCCATCTTTGGATGGAGATTATAAACTAATAACAAGAGAGGAAATCCAGCCAAAATCTAAGTTACTCTACAGCTTTCTTGCCCAGTGCAATTTTCCTTCTGTTTGTAATCATTTCTTTGCTAGTGATTAATGGTCCCTTCCACCATCATCCCACCATCATTATGTCAATACAGAAGTAATAAGGTCAGGCTTACTTTACATCCTCACAATTTTATCGGGATGGTGATAAAAGATACTCTAAGTCAGTCTTGTGCGCCAGTCCGCTGGTTTTTATTGTTGTTATTTGGATGAGTGATGCAGTGGCCTAGAAGTGGAGCTCTCACCTCACAATCAGGAGGCCGTGAGTTTGATCCTAGGTAGAGGCCGGTATTTCTCTCTCTGGGCACACTGAGTACATATCAGCTGCGAACTCTGCACTGGCAACGGGAAGGGCATTCCAGCCAGTAAACACTCAGCTCCTTTCAATTGCCCCGACTTTACCCTGATGCAAGGGATTATGGGGTCCTTAAAAGACAACACTGTGCTGTTCTTTGGAAATTGGTCCACCATAATCACCAGTCTTCAACTCTTCAAAGCAACCGCATCTTCTCCCAGGGACCAGGGTCCCACCCTTTGCAGTTGCTCCACGATGGAAATAACTACAGGCAGAAGGAATGTTTCATTACACGGTTTGCTTGTGATTGAACCCATAATTTTCCTGTGCCGCTGCGTGAAAAAGTTGTTCCCATCAAAAACTTTACCTGCTCTCTTTCTCTTTCCCTACTAGCTATATCAGGTGCTGGAATAGTCTGGTAAAGGAAGTCCCTTAAAGGCATGCAGAGTTTTAATTAGTTTGCAAACGTATTTTCTGTTGCTAGCAACATTAGATTCCTCTCCCCTGAAGGTCACTGAACTGGCTGTTTTGCAAGCTTAGAAGAAGCTCTCTTCTGTTCCACTAGACTGTGTCCATAGCTAGCAACTGATTTCATGGGAAGCTTTTCTCCTCCTGTTCTCTTTTAAAAGGGAAGATTGGTTTTTAAATTATGCCCTCCTGAAAGCTTGCAGCTGGGGAGTACAACTAGTCTGGTTTTATATTAGAACTTTGCAGGGACAGTATTTCCTGGCTAGAAAATGTTCTGCTATTGCCTTTGTCTTATTATGGCCTTTGCACCCAATACCCAAGAGGTCTTCTTCCATCTGGTTTCCTCCAGATATTTGGGATTGCATTCATGCCAGCAGCATGGATTCCATAATCTGTGTAGCCTATTCTGAGCAGAGGTGGTATTCAGCAGGTTCTGACCAGTTCTGGAGAACCGGTAGTGGAAATTTTGAGTAGTTCGGAGAACCAGCAAATCCCACCTCTGACTGGCCCCACCAACCCCACTCTATTCTCTGCCTCCCGAGTCCCAGCTGATTGGCTGGGTCTTCTTTGGTTGCCCTGCACAGGAGAACAGAGGTGGAAAGCAGGTTAGTGGGGTGGGGAGGGAATGGGATTTTGCAGTAACCTTCCTCCTGGAGTGGGGAGGGAATGGAGATTTTATACTATTCTTCCCCTGGCATGCCCACCAAGCCACACCCACAGAACCTGTAGTAAAAAAAACTTTGAATCCCACCACTGATTCTGAGGAATATATTTCTACAGAGAGAGTACACCAACATGGACATCTAAAGTGAAGAAGATCTTCCTTTCAAGGATGGGTCAACAGTAGGAGGCCCTTTCAAAGGAGAGAAGGTTTGAACAAATGGGAAAGAGGGAAGGCTGGTGTTAATAAGACAGGGAAGATATGGAGAGGAAGGGTAGAGAATTATTTTATTTCTGCCTGTCTCATAATGGCAAAATGATGACCGGATGGATGGAAAGTTAGAAGAGAACACACACCCGTCCAGAAAAATCAGGTCTCCTTTTCAAAGCTGCTTCGTACCATTGTTAGACCATTGATCTGTATATCACGCGATTCACTATCATGCATTTCAACTTGCAACTCTTCTCTAGCGTCAGTCCTGAAGTGAATCCTGGCTGAGACCATCTTGGAGGCTTCATGGTTGCCATACAATAGAGGGAGGGGGGAAATAGATGGAGTTTTGTAGCAAAAACAATAAAGTTTCTGTGTGGGAACCAAGGACATTCTCACAGGTGGCTTGGCCAGAAGAGGGGTGAAGTAACCAAGCAACCGGCCTGCTCCTGGATTGGACAGCGTGACCACTGACACACCGGTGAAAGGGGAAAGTTTAATTTTTTTAATGAAGTGAAAGCCGCGGGAACTTTCAGAGTCGGCTTTCACCAGTTGTGCCAATATGATGTATCCAATAAATTGTTTCCTGGGGAATTTGCCTCCCTCGGAGTTCTGTTTTCTGTGAGTGTATTACTTGGAACACTCACATCTAGATTGAGAAAAATCTACCACCTGCAGCCAGATATTTCTAAATACCAAGTGGAAGCTGTTTACATTTTTTGAATTGGTTATAAGGAGGGACTTCATGGTTGTATCTGTTGAGAAACCATTTTATTTCAATGGTGGGTTTCAGAGGTTCTTTAGCAAGGGGTGTTTCATTTGATTTAGTCACCATCCTAAAATGGATTCCATGTTTATATATATAAATATTTGTGTGAGTGTGTATATGTTTACGTATGTGCATGTATGTATTTATATATGTGTATAGCATGTGTATATGTATGTATTTGGGAAGATATATACTTTCTCTTGAGAGCAGGCAACAGAATTTCATTTTTAATGTGGGCCGATGTGCTTGCAGTAAAAAAAATGACAATAAAGTTATCTTATCTTATGTGCCATTGATGAAAAAATAAACATACTGATATTCCTCCAAAACTAATGGGAAGTTTTATGATTGACCATTCTCCACCTACATTATTAAATCTCTTTGCCTGTTAATCCTTAGGCCTGTTCCTTCAGCAGCAAAGATATCCCTGGCTCGCTTTTTTAGAAAGCTATACATACCTGCCAAAAATAAAAATCAATTCCCTGCTTCCATGTCAAGGAGCTGGACAGATGCAAAATCTGTGTTTAAAAACCAAAGGGGAAACCGATTAATGTTACCAATAAGATGACTTCCGGACTATACAAGAACTGCATGGTTTTTTTCAGGTACTTATCCTCAAGTTATAATTCAGGCAACTCAACAAACTGTCAGGTGACAAATCTCTAAGGCTCATCTCAAAAATTAACACTAGCAAGCAATGGCATAATATTTCTCTTCCAAAAAATCCTACCATATCCATGAACTGTACAGAGACAGGGGAGAGGAAGAGAGGGAGAGAGGAAGAGAGAGGGAGGGAGAGAGGGAGAGGGAGGAAGAGAAGAAGAGTGGGAGAGGGAGGGAGAGGGAGGGAGAAAGAAAGAGGAAGAGAAGAAGAGAGAGGGAGGGAGGGAGGGAGGGAAGGAGGGAGAAGGAGGGAAAGGGAGGGAGGGAGGGTGGAAGGAAGAGGGAAGGAGAGGAAGAGGAAGAGAGGGAGAGGAAGGGAGAGGGAGGGAGGGAGAAAGAAAGAGGGAGAGAGGGAGAGAGGGAGAGGGAGGGAGGGAGAGGGAGGGAGAGAGGGAAAGGGAAGGAGAGAGGAAGAGGAAGAGAGGGAGAGGGAGGGAGGGAGAGAGGGAGGAGAGGGAGGGAGAGAGAGAGGGAGGAAGAGAAGAAGAGTGGGAGAGGGAGGGAGAGGGAGGGAGAAAGAAAGAGGAAGAGAAGAAGAGAGAGGGAGGGAGGGGGAGGGAGGGAGGGAGAAGGAGGGAGAGGGAAGGAGAGGAAGAGGAAGAGAGGGAGAGGGAGGGAGGGAGGGAGGGAGGGAGGGAGAAAGAGGAAGAGAGGGAGAGGGAGAGAGAGGGAGAGAGGGAGAGGGAAAGAGAGAGGAAGAAGAAGAGAGGGAGAGGGAGAGGGAGTGAGAAAGAAAGAGGAAGAGAGGAAGAAAGAAGGAGAGAGGGAGAGGGAGGGAGAGAGGAAGAGGAAGAGAGGGAGGGAGAATTCCTGAATATCTACAATACAATTAAAGGCATATTTCATTGTTGCCCATTCTTGTCTCCACCTTTCTGTCTCTCCCCTTTTTCTGTTGTCCCTCTGTTGTCAACATTCGGGTTGCAGGCTTTTCAGTACAGTGATGTGCTTTTGATCAGTGCAGTGATGTGGATATTTTCTGATTAAAAATATTCACATTTGAACAGCAATCCAAAAGGAATGACTTGGTACTGCCGCTGAGAGCATCTGGGTTCAACTCAGTGGAAGAAGGCATAAAAACAACACTGTTCTGGTGTCCAGGCTGGAAAAAGTTATAGCTAATGTGTTCCAAGAAATAAATAAAAAACAAATAAACTACAAGGCTTGAAAGTAATAGTAGCAATGAGTGGCTTTAGTCATCCTGACATCTGTTGGGAAACAAATTCTGCCAAGGTGTTAGGAAATCTCTTACTGCTTCTTTCAAAAGTGGAAGAAAGAATAAGGGAACCATCCTTGATTTAATAATAACCAGAAGGAAAGTCCTGGGAAAAAAGACAAGGCTTGCATACACAGGGAAAACAGATCGTACAATACTGGAGTCCTTGATATGGGTGAGAATTAAAGCTGAACATGATGTAATGTATAGCATAGATTTTAAGAAACCCCAAAGAAAGATGCATAGGATATGAGAACAGGAGAAGATAAATGAGAAAGTAGCTAAGAAAGTATCTTAGGATACCTAGGATAAAGGTAAACGTTCCCCTTGCACATACGTGCTAGTCCTTTCTGGCTCTAGGGGGGCGGTGCTCATCCCCGTTACAAAGTCGAAGAGCCAGGACTGTCCAAAGATGTCTCCGTGGTCATGTGGCCGGCATGACTAAATCCCGAAGGTGCACTGAATGCTGTTACCTTCCCACCAAAGTGGTCCCTATTTTTCTACTTGCATTTTTACGTGCTTTCGAATAGCTAGGTTGGCAATTGCTAAGCTGGGAAAAGTAACAGGAGCGCACTCCGTTTCGTGGTGCTAGGGATTCGAACCGCCAACCTTTCTGCCAAACTTTCTGATCGACAAGCTCAGCGTCTTAGCCATTCAGCCACCGCGTCCCTATCTCCTAGGATAGGAGATCCTTTAAAAATGTGATATTAGAAGCATGATCACAAAACAATTCCAACAATAGCAACTGTCACAGCTAAAAACCACTGGAAGACAGCAGAAGATGAAAATGCAGCTGCACAAAACAAAAAAACACAGTGAAGATCTAAAAACAAAACCAATTTAAAAAAGACACAAACAAGAGGTCACCAAGAAAGGGGACATGTGAGATAGAGATAGCTCTGTAATGTTTTTTAGAAGGCTAAACCTCAAAATGAACTGAGCTTTGTGAAGGATGCCAAAGCTATTGGAGAAAAATAAGAGAAACAGAAATAATCTACCAGCTGCTCTGGGAGGATGGCAAAAATGTAACACGTAACACATAAGAAAAAGGAGAATTGTTTAATTCCTATTTGCTCCTATCTTCTTAGAGACAAGACTATAAATTGAGCTGCAGTGGCGCAGTGGTTAAAGTGCAGTACTGCAGGCTACTTCTGCTGCCTACCGGCTGCCTGAAATTTGGCAGTTCAAATCTCACCAGGCTCAAGGTTGACTCAGCCTTCCATCCTTCCAAGTTGGGTAAAATGAGGACCCAGATTGTTGGGGAAAATATGCTGACTCCGTAAACTGCATAGAGAGGGCTGTAAAGCACTGTAAAGCAATATAAGTTATAACTTATAAAATATAAGTGCTATTGCTATAACTTCAAGAACTGGTTGAAGGAGCAGGATTCCAGCTAGAACTCAATGAAAACATAATCAGGAAATGTCTACTGGATTCATACAAGTTCATATCTCCTGCTTTTTCAAGATGTCTTTCCTGATTGTTTTAACTTACTCATAAGATTTTTAAAAGGTTAAATTCCCTCAAGTCAAGCTTAACTCTTTATGAATTCCTGAATAAATCTATGTCATTTTCTGGACAATAGAATGGAAAGTTTGACCACTTCCTTCTCCTGGAATTTTATGGGCTTCCTCTGGTCTCATCTGAAGACCCAACATTTCCTGGCATTTCCCAACCAAGCGTTAACTAGACCCCAACCTTGTTTAGCTTTTCACCATCAGCCTCAGTTGGTTATGCGCTGCTACCTGCTACTGTCACAATCCCATTCTATACTTAATGTAGAAGCAAACCCTGAGTTTTGCTTGTTTTGTGGTGGCCTCACAATCCTTAATGGAACGACAGAGTTCAGAAGAACCTTGACGGTCTTCTAATCTAACTTCCTGTTCAAGCAGGAACCCCTATACCCAGGGTTGGGATTCCAATTCTTTAACAGCCGGTTCTGTGGGCTTGGCTGGGTGGGCGTGGCTAGGTGGGCGTGGCCATGTGACTGGGTGGGCATGCCTTCTTCTTTCTTTCTTTTTTTGCAGCACTCCCCTCTGGGTTTTTTCCCCCTCCTGGGCCTCAGGGAAGCCTCCTGGGTGAAGCAGTAAGATAGTGAGGGGGATCCCAACACAGCTGATTATCGGAACAGCTGATCGTCAGGAAAGGGGGAAAAAGAAATACCTTAAAGAGTGACTGGGCAGAGGAGGACACAATCAGCAATGTCAGGCATGCGCAATAAGAACTGACTAGGAAGGGAAGGGAGGGGCCAACCAGAGGCGCCATTTGCCAGTTCTCCAAACTGCACAGAATCATAACAACCGGTTCTATAGAACTGGTCGAATCCCACTCCTGCCTATACCATTTTGAACAAATGGTTGCCCAGTCCCTTCTTAAAAACTTCCAGTGCTGGAGCACCCACAACTTTTTCAGGGAAGCTGTACCAGAGGTTAATTGTTCTCACTGTCAGGAAATGTCTCCTTAATTCTAGGTTGGTTTTCTTCTTGATTAGTTTCCATCCATTGCTTCTTGTCCTGTTGTCACGTGCTTTGGAGTAGAGGTCTCCAACCTTGGCAACTTTAAGACTTGTGGACTTCAACTCCCAGAATTCTCCAGCCAGCTCTGCTGGCTGGAGAATTCTGGGAGTTGAAGTCCACAAGTCTTAAAGTTGCCAAGGTTGGAGACCTCTGCTTTGGAGAATAGGTTGATCCCCTCTTCTTTGTGATAACCCCTTAGATATGGGAACTTTGCTATCATGTCACCCCAAGTCCTTCTTTTCGTTAAACTAGACATACCCAATTCTTTCAACTGTTCTTTGTACGTTTCAGCCTCCAGTCCCCTAATTATCTTAGTTGCTCTTCTCTGCACTCCTTCTATAATGTGTCTCTGCCCTTTTTCAAAATTAATTTTGGGCCAACCCATAGGAGAATTGGCAGCTTCCACAAAAGCAATGATATATTCTGCAGGAGAAGGAAAATCAGTGCCAGGATGCCCTCTATTTACTGCTGAAGTATTCCTTGCTTACTGCTTCTGAATGACATGCTTACTTAATACATGCACATCCATGATTGATGGTGCACTGTCATTTGCAACATCCGTAATGCCACCGCCATCTTCTCCCAGAGTTAGAACAAAGTTGATAGCCAAGTCATTCCCTATCTGGGATAACGACAGAACAGGACCATTTAATCACTCTTCTTGCTTCTGTCAATTGGATCTGAAATTCCCCTCAGGACAACTCCAAAAAGCAACGTGTGATAAATTTGATCCTTAAGATCAGAGGCAGGAAGCTGGGTGAGGACTTAACATTCACACACATTCATCTTGGGTTTATTAAATATTTAAAGTTGCTCCATAGATCTAAAGATCAGGGTTATTTATGTGGGTTTTTTTTCTTCTTCTTTTTTTTGCATGAGATGATCAATGTCCTCAAAGGAAACCAGTTCTTTATCTGATTGCATCAGTTCCATCCAAGTCACCCTGTGAGGGCGGTGCTTAATATTTCATTAGGCAAAGCAAGATGGGAACGTTGATTTCCTAATGGAATAGCTATTTATTGTCTGGATTATTTAGCAACTTGGGTTGAGGAGGGCGGGGAAGGAACGGGGGAAAAAATTACATCATCTCAGCTACCTTCTCTGTCATTCTTTTTGAAAGATGAAGCAGGCTTGCTTTACAAAACTGAATTTGCCAGAGAAAGTGGCAGTTGCTTCATTTTTTATAATCAATTACACATATCCTCAGTAGCTTTTGGGATCTGAACAATAACCTCAAATCAGGAAAAATTACTTGGCTTCCTTTGATTGTTAACCAATGCAAAATGTAGCAGTTAGCAGTTTAGACCATGTGAGTTGATGTGGTCACCATGTGACTAATGATATCTCGACTAAGAACAGATCAACATTACCATTCCCCTCCCTTGTCAAAGCTATGAAAAGACACCAACGTGGCAGATCTCCTAGAATTGTTGGCAACCTCCAGAAAAGTAGGAATGGTTGCGTATCTTGGACATATGTGGCTTTTTTTTCTCCCCAACTATTTTTAGATCTTAGGGACATTTGCCCAGATTTCAAAACTGGTTTCAAGAGGAGATATAGCAGAGACAAGAACTATTGTTATTCGCATGAACTTGTGCTTCGCAACGGATTGTTCCATAGTTTGTTTTAGATGCTCTGGAGATGGCATTCAGATGCACAAAATATTAGATTAGATTAACAGAGTTGGAAGGGACCTTGTAGGTCATCTAGTCCAAACCCAACCCTACACCATTTCTGACAGATGGCAGTCAATTCTCTTCTTGAAAGCCTTCAGCGATGAAGCACCCACAACTTCTGAAGGCAACTTCTGTTCCATTAGTTGATTGTTCTCACTGTCAGAAAGTTTCTCCTTATTTCTAGGTCTCAAACAGTCCTCTATACACTCCATGCATGAACTCCCCCAAACAGAGAGACTAGTGGGACAATCTGGTTTGCCTCTCAAAAAGGAGTATCAGAGATGTAAAGCAACTAACTCTGGGAAGAGGAACCTGTTTCTTCTTCCTCCTCTTCCTTTGATGGAATCCCAATTGAAGAAAGACCATTGAAGACATTGGTCACATTCTTGTTGACTGCAAATTGTACTCTCCAGAGATGACTATTTTCTTAGACCCCTGAAAAGTTGGAACATCCAGGAGAAACAGTCTTACTGATTGCAGGAAATGGACTTAACACATCAACAATAAGAGTGTGCTCTTCATTTCAAAAGCCATCTCAAAGAGACATAGACTTAGAATAACTTTATTGTCATTTTGAATGTGCACTAATCGTCATACATTAAAATGAAGTTTTGTTACATACAGCTCTCAAAGGGTCATCACCTCCAATATACGCTACATAAACATGACAAAATAAATAAATAAATACAAAATTATACATATTCCCACCTATACGACATAGAGAAACAACACTGGTTCTAGTGTTAAGTCCTAGTTCTAGAGAATACCTAGATCAGATTGGCGTTGACTGTAAGGGTGACTATTTATCATTAATTTTTCTTTTCTTTGTACCTATTTGACTTTTTTGGTTTCAATTTTATAGATTTGATACTTCATCTTCTTCTCCTCTTCCTCTTTTCTTCTAGAAATTATTTGTGAGGAACAGATATTTTGGATGTTTTTAGACAGAGAACTATCCGAATGCTCTAATGTTTAATATGTCAGTGCATGTTTAAAGGTTGGTTTGGGTTAAATTGGGAACCTGTCAAAATAAGTGGTGCTATCCCACACCAGGTAGACATTCACCCTTGCCAGAAGCTGCCCACCGTTTTCAGAGTCTCAAGGTTAAGATTTCAGTGCTCACAATTCCAGGCAAAGAAATAAATGTCCCCATTGGACACACATTTGCTAAAACCAAACCATGCACAAAATCATCAGGACTGACCTTGTTCCAGATTCCGTGCACTCAGCAATGACAATAAGGAACCAATTTCAAGAAATCAATGGCTAAGCTAGACATGGGCACATCTTTCCATTAGATGCTTCTCCTGGTAATGGTGGTAAGTGCCACATAAAGAGAAAATGTGTCACAAGACACACATTCGTGAGCATAAGTGCACTGATGCAGCCTGAGCAGCGTCCCTCCGTTCTCTCTGTGTTGCTCCTCGGAGCAGGACAAAATGCCTTTTAAGTTAAGGTGGGATTATTCCAGTAATCTCTTTTGTGTGCCTGGCCTAATTGAGCAGTTATAGTCAGACTAAGCAGGGCAGGTGTTATGAGACCCAAGACAAGTAATCATGTTATTTTTGGCATGACTGAACTTGGCAGGGTAATAAGAAAGAAATTGGGAGATGAGAGCAAAAGGCAAGGAAGGGGAAGGGGAGAAGAGAGAGAAAATGAATCAAGACATTATGCTAGATCAGGATTAAAGAATGCAGTTGGGCTGCGGGAAATATTTTTGATAAAGACAAGGAAATTCCCACCACACAATCTTTAATTTAATATATCTCGTCTTGTTGTACATAGAGTAAATGACATCTGCAACAAAGGGATGGATTTTTGGTCAACACAAATTGAAGCATGGGAATTGCTGAGAATTGTGCATCAAAGTACACAATGAAGAGAATGTAGACTGAGTATAAGTCTGAGGAATCTATTTGGTTGTCAAGAAGCAGCCATGCTGGCTTACCCTCTGATGATTGTTTTGTAACCAACTATATCTATTATGATGTAACTTCTACTGATGATGAAACATCTGCAAAAAACAACCAAGTTCGGGCAGCATCAAGATCCTCCACTCTGCAAACTCCACTACCTTCTATGATTGATGATGTTACCTAGGTGGGTAATGAAATGTCTGCAAAAAAACAACCAAGCTCAAACCTGCTGTATATAAACAGAGAGCAAGCAACACACACCAGCACTAATTATGTTACCTAGTTGAGTAATGAAATGTCTATTAAAAAAACAACCAAGCTCAAACCTACTGTATATAAACAAGGAGTAAGCAACACTCACTAGCACTGATGATGTTACATAGCTGGGTAATGAAATGTCTGCAAGGAAACAACCAAGCTCAGAGAGCTTCATGGAACCCACAGTTCAACCCTGAGCTACAAATATTTGCTTCTATTGGTGTAACTACTAGTGAAACTACAGGGCAGTTTGTGAACTGGTGCTTTCAAACCTCAAATGCATCCAAAACCTACAAATATTTGCATGTACCAAAAGTGGACAGAGATATGCGCTGTACTTTTTGATTATGGAAATTGAAGCATGAGGGGTGCAATATTGGTTGGAACCAATGAGATTCTTTGTTATGAGTTCCCTACTCTTACCCCCAGCCACCCACAGCAAAATCAAGCAACTTTTTTTCCCACTATAACACAAAGGATGTGCAGCGGCAGCCAAAAAAATCAATGCAATCCTAAACTGCATTAACAGAGGGATATAATCAAGATCAAGAGAGGTACTAATACCACTCTATAAAGTCTTAGTAAGACCACACCTAGAGTACTGCATCCAGTTTTGGTCATCACACTATAAAAAAATTGTTGAGACTCTAAGAAAAAGTACAGAGAAGAGCAACCAGGATGATGAGGGGACTGGAGGCTAAAACATATGAAGAACAGTTGCAGGAACTGAGCAAAGCTAGTCTAGTGAAGAGAAAGACCAGGGGAGACAGGATAGCAGTCTTCCAATATTTGAGGGGCTGCTACAGGGAGGAGAGGAACTATCTATTTTCCAAAGCACCTGAAGGTCAGACAAGGAATAATGGATGAAAACTGAACAAGGAGAGATTCAACCTGGAAATAAGGAGACAACCAACGGAACAGAAGTTGCCTTCAGAGGTCGTGAGAGCTTCATCACTGGAGGCTTTCAAGAAGAGACTGGACTGCCATCTGTCAAAAATGGTGTAGGGTCTGCTTGGGTGGGGCGTTGGACTAGATGACCTACAAGGTCCCTTCCAACTCTGTTAATATGTATCTAACATATATACAGATTGATGTACAGGCTGATATTATTCAGCAGTCATCTACATCTTAAAATCAGATGTAGCTTAGCTCTATATAGTCCTCCACGAGTAAAGCAATTTTTAAGTTGCAACATCAGAAATGCTTATTTAGTTGCTCAGAAGTGGTTACTAGGAATGGTGACATTTCAATATGAAGACAAAGAAACCTGCTCTCTTGATGAAAAGTTGGAATTGCTATTCTTCAGGCCAAAAATATCCATAATTCAGCTGTCTTGCCACATTCTCATTTGTGTTTTCTATGACATTAGCCAAAGGTATAAAACAAAAACCGGGGAAAAAAGAGCAATAAGGATGAATCAGATGAGACAGGGAGAGAGAGAAATATCTGTTCATGCCCAGCCTGAAACACAGAATCTATTGCAAAATAATCAAGAAGCTCTGGTAAAGGACAATAGGTAGTGTATAGGAAAGGAAAGAGAAGGAATCAGGCAGGCGAGCAAGCTAAGGTTTGAGAATTAATACATCAGATATCTTGGTGGATTTTAATTGCAAGTAGAAATTAAACATCTGTTCCTTGTGTTCTACATATGCTCATTAGACTTACCTGAAGTGAACTGAAGTCACCGCCTTCTCACTGCATTCTGATGGAATACGAAAAGGCAAAGAAATTGTCATTGCATATTAAAATCAGTATGTATGCATATGTGCCTGTGTGTGTATATCATGGGTGTTGGGAGAAATGTCCATCTGGGTTCAGTTCCAAGTGGGGACAAAGACACTGGAAACTTGGAGGCTGGTTGGAAAGATGGTTTTAATGGTGAAGCAGAACCACTACGCGCATGTGATTCTGGGTAGCTGACCACATGGAGTGGAGAGTGAGTGTTATTTATACCCTCTCTTGGGCTTTGAACTTGAGCTTCCTGTTCCTGTGGCAAGGGTGTGTATTCTATTGGCTGTCAGACTCCCAGGCGGATATGCAGGGGTCAGAGCTGAAGTTGCCTGAATTAAGGTTGGCTGAACCTTGGGCTGATGTGATGAACCTTGGGTCTGTGCCATGTGGTGAGCTCTGCTTGCAGACAATCCTATTATGTCCTGGAAGTGGTGGGGATCATGTCTTAATCCAATCACCCTGGAGCTCAGGTCTTTTGTTTTGTAGGTAGGTTGGCCCAGTCCTTCTCAATGGGCACCAAATATCTCTTGGGGCCAGGGAGATGCAGGAAGCTGAGTTTCTGTCTCCCTTAAGATTTCTATTTCTCTTTTAGGGGAAATATTCTGCCTTTGTAATATTTCCTAAAATATCTCATTCTTCAGGGGGGTGTGTGCTAACTTTCTTCTCATGTATATATGCATATTTATATCTACATCTATATCATCTACATCTACATACAAACATCTACATCAAAAAAAAATTGCTACCAATTCTGTGGGTGTGGCTTGGTGGGCTCACTAACCTGCTTTCCAGCTCCGTTCTCCTGCGCAGGGCAACCAAAGAAGACCCAGCCAATCAGCTGGGACTCGGGAGGCAGAGAATAGATGGGGGCGGGGCCAATCAGAGGCGGGATTTGCCGGTTCTCTGAACTATTCAAAATTTCCACTACTGGTTCTCCAGAACTGGTCAGAACCTGCTGAATACTACCTCTGATCTACATCTACACACGCACGCATGCACACACACAAACACAGAGAGACACAGACACACACATGCAGAGACACAGAGATAGACACACACACACACACACACACAAACACACACGCACACATTGCATTTACTGTTTTGATACTGCCTAGATTGCCAAACATTGTTGGATTTCATAGAACATCATTAATTGAGTGTTAACGAGGTGTCAGAGCAGCACTTCCCATGGTCTTTATTATTGGATGTCAGAGTCACAGTAATGTCCCAATTAGGGAGGACTTAAATGCTATTTAATAATACTATTGTTGTATAGGAAATTTTTCCCCTTGGTATTTTCCTACTCATTTATCAGGAGTTTCTATTATCAGTATTCTGATTACATAGTACAGAGCTTTGTGCAGAAATTCAGGCTGGGCAGAGATTGTGCAGGATTTCTTTCTTTCTTTCTTTTTTTTAAAGATGGTTGCATCACATCTAGCTCTGATTGATTGCTACTGGGGGAGAAACTGCCATTTTTGATCCTGTGATAGACACAAAGACCCCCTTAGTTCAGACCTACCATAGGTCCATTAACCCAATGAATAATTTGCAGTAAGAGAGAGTTGCTATCTGTAACACCAACAGGACATGAGAGCGAAGGCCTCCAGTACTGTGATTAACATTTAGACTAGAAGAGAAGTGGTATTCAGCAGGTTCTGACCAGTTCTGGAGAACCGGTAGTGGAAATTTTGAGTAGTTCAGAGAACCAGCAAATCCCGCCTCTGACTGGAGATTTTACAGTATCCTTCCCCTGCCAAGCCCACCAAGCCACGCCCACAGGACTGGTAGTAAACAAAAAATTGAATTCCACTACTGGACTAGAACCATATTAAGAGAATACTTCTCAATTTCATGGAGCATTTTCCTTGTATTTTTGTGGAGAAGGTTTTGTCTCTTCAAAGGAGAAGACACTTACAATGCAACTCTCAGAAATGGAATATTGAATTATTGCACTTTCTAAAGCTACATAGCAGCTGTGAAAAAAAGAGGGAGGGACGGAGGGAGGTAGGAGGAGGAAAGGGAGGGAGGGAGGGAGAGAGGAGGAGGAGGACGTTTGCTGGGAGGAGGAGGAGGAGGAGGAGGAGGAGGAGGGGAGGAGGAGGAGGAGGAGGAGGAAGGAAGGAAGGAAGGAAGGAAGGAAGGAAGGAAGGAAGGAAGGAAGGAAGGAAGGAAGGAAGGAAGGAAGGAAGGAAGAAGAAGGAAAACATCTTGACTTCTACAAATTTCTCTCCAGCAACCTGGAGACTTTATGACTCCTCATTCTTCTCAGAAACACAAAAAGAATTTATACGGAAGTGTGCCTCTGAAGCTGAGAGGTAATAAAGGTAAAGATAAAAGAGTCCCTGGGAATTTTATTCCACTAGTCGTTCCTGACTACAGAGGATAGTGCTCATCTCCATTTTGAGGCTGTTGAGCCATTGCAAGTCCGAAGACATTTCCCCTGTTAGGTGGCCAACATGATGACACAGAGCACTGAAGTGGTACCTATTTATCTACTTGCATTCGCATGCTTTTGAACTGCTAGGTTGACAGGAGCTGAGGCAAGAAAAGAAGCTCACCCCATCTTGTGGTGCTTGGGATTCAAACTTGAGCTGTCTGCCTGGCAAGTGTTTTAACTGCTGAGTCACCACGCCATCCCTGGGACATAATAGGGAGGTTACATGTGTGTATACATCTCCAACGGTTATCGCATCCACCCCTGATCTGTCTCTTCCTTAGCGAACTTTACCAAGGCACTTTCTTCTAACTCAGCATAATACCATTGGGGAAAGCCCACAAATTGAACTCAACATGGGCAGGAAATAGTACCAGGAACCAGAAGACAATCAAACTTTGAGAAGTAAGCAGGGTGGAAGCAACCAAAGCCAGCTCAAGGAATCGCATGGTAACCGAACTGCATTATTATTATTAACGATGTGTAAAAATATATTGAAACTTATAATTTTAGGGGATTGTAGGTATAATCCCGGGATTGATTAAATGTGATTAATGATTGTTTCTAT
This sequence comes from Notechis scutatus, assembly GCF_049901735.1. NCBI lineage: Eukaryota > Metazoa > Chordata > Lepidosauria > Squamata > Elapidae > Notechis > Notechis scutatus. The sequence continues at coordinate 22,022,703 of NC_142015.1, forward strand.
TGGTGTTGGGATATTGAATTTACGGTGGAATATTGAGTAATTTTAAACATATTGAAATACTAGTGATTTAACAAGGGATAACAAACATACTGCATGAAGAAATGTTACTAAAGCTTATAAATACAATGTGCAGGTTAAGGTCAGAATTTGTAAATCTAGGATTATGTATACCTAATTGTATTATTACTGTTAGCATTGTGTAAAAATATATATTGACCTATATTATATATGTATAATATATATATAGTTATATATAGCTCAATATCTTAGATAATTACAAACATGAAGGAAAGAACAGGGACAACCCAGAGTGCTGGATATTGACAGTGAGTCTTTAACTCCCCAAATATTGATGAGCTGCAGTTCCTATTATTCTTCATCTTCCAGATTTGTTGATCTTGTCCAACTACTGCACCCAAGGGCCATGCTGCTTGGGAACAGTGGGGATTGTAGCAAAGAATCTATCGCAAAATAATTAACAGACTTTAATACAGTACAATAGATGTAGGTCAACGTTAAATAGGCTTGGAAAGAAACTACAATGGGTCAACTAACAGATCTATAACATCCACAATTCATGTCCCACAGCTTAGGACTTGCCCAATAACTGAGATTTTTGTTACAACTCTTTGTAAGTTGATGTGGCGGGTGGGGGGGTTAGGCAATTGTAACTTGATCTATACAATTAATCGAGCAATAACGATGCATTGTCTGAACGTAGCGTGCTACTAACTGCAAAAGTCCCAGGCTAAATGGGTGACAATCATCCATCCTTTCCCTCATCTGAAGTCAAATGGAGAAAAAGGTCATCCTGTTTCGGTACCATCTCCTTTGGGGTTGTTCCCTCTGCATCTTCACATGACAGGCAGTCGTGCTTTCATGCTTTCTTCATCTCCCAATCTGCAGCAAATGTATTCAGGCAGAAGATCTCCCTAATTGTAATTGCTGGCATCCCAATTCTTGTTTTGCTTGCTTTTTTTTTTTTTCCTTCCTGGCAGAGGGACCAAGCAATCTTCAGTTGTAATCATTCCAGAACTTGTCACAGATGGAATTCTGAAGTTCTCAGCCTTGAAACAGAATTCATTATTCAAATTTTAGTCCTGGCCTTCTGTAGGGACTTTGGAATAGACTCGTGACTCGATTGAAGCAGAGGAAGCTTCTCCAGTGATATGCAGAATTAGTTGCAATTGAATCAGCTCCATTGCCCTAACTTGTGGTTCTATTTCCTATTAACAAAGCCACCTATGCTTTACATCAGTGGTGGGATTTAAAAAAATGTACTACCGGTTCTGTGGGCATGGCTTGGGGGCGTGGTGTAGCTTGGTGGGTGTGGCTTGATGGGCATGGCAGGGGAAGGTTACTGCAAAATCCCCATTCCCTCCCCACCCCATTAACCAGCTTTCCAGCTCCATTCTCCTCTACAGGGCAACCAAAGAAGACCCAGCCGATCAGCTGGAACTTGGGAGGCAGAGAATAGATGGGGGCAGAGGTGCGGTATTTGCCGGTTCTCCGAACTACTCAAAATTTCCGCTACCGGCTCTCCAGAACTGGTCAGAACCTGCTGAATACCACCTCTGCTTTACATGGAATGGTTTGTTTGCTCCGCTTCCCACCATTTAGTATCAAGTTGTTTTGTTTGCTCTGAAAAAGAAAATGATAGAAAACCAGAGACCCAAGGATGCGCATTTTCCAAACATCCATGGTGATGTTCCATTTCATAGCATACATTCTTTGTGAATATTTGCATAAAACTTGGTTTTGGTTTTAACAATAAAATGTACATGTGGCCTGGTGGCGCAGTGGTTAGAATGCATTATTGCAGATGAACTCTGCCCACACCCTGGTGTTTGATCCTGATCAACTCAGGGTTGACTCAGCTTTCCATCCTTCCGAAATCAGTAAAATGAGGACCCAGATGGTTGGGGACAAGGTGTAAATAATGCTTTTACATTCCAAACCACCCAGAGTGTGCTGTAAGGTTCTATGGGATGGTATAGAAGCCTAAATGCTATTGCTATTACTTTTGCATAAAAGCTCTTTTGATCTCCTTGCCTGGTTGATATTTTTACAATAGCATAAGAAGAGAAGTTCAATTTTGAGTAAGCTATAGTGCATTGAGTAAGCCGAGATTGGTTCACAGGCCCTACTAAGCCATAAATCATGGTTCATAAGTGCTAACAATTGGGCTCACGAATTGGCAAACCCAGACAAACTATTGTGTGGTATGGTTTAATGTGTGAACTCAGTCAAGAGCAGAAATTTCTTGAGTGATGATGGTGGTGGGGTGATAGTAGTTAGCAATACCAATTAGACTTACACACCACTTTACAGTGCTTTACAGCCCTCTCTAAGTGGTTTACAGAGTCAGCCTATTGGCCGAAACAATCTGGATCCTCATTTTACCCACCTCAGAAGGATGGAAGGCTGAGTCAACCTTGAGCCTGGTGAGATTTGAACTGCCACATTGCAGGCAGCCGGCAGTCAGCAGAAGTAGCCAGCAGTACTGCACTCTAACCATGAAGGAGACTCTGAGTGGTCTTCCTTGCCCCTCATTCAATAACCTAACCATGATCTCTATTTAGATGCACAAACATCATCTCTAAGTTTAAGCTTTAGCATTTGTAGAAATCGGACCTGCAACTAAATTGTTGTAGTTTTTTTTTTCTATAAATAAAAAACCCCCCCTCCCTATTCCCCCCCCCCCCCAAAAAACCCCCCCCCCCCCCCCCAAAAAAACAAAAAAAAAAAAAAACCCCCAAACCCACCCAAACCCCCCCCAAAACCTAAAAAAAAAAAAAACCCCCCCATAACCATCAATACCTTACCCCCCCCCCCCCCCCCCCCCCCCCCCCCCCCCCCCCCCCCCCCCCCCCCCCCCCCCCCTGCCACCAAAAAAAAAAGCTGTTATTCTCTGGAATATCACCTAGCCAATTTACTGTGCCCTTTTCATCATCCCCATTTGAGTCACTTGATTCCATGATTCCTGAACATGCTCACACTTCCTTTTAGGATTGTACAAAGGAAGTTTAGTCTGCAACTGCCAAAGTTCCCCTACACACATTCTCCTGGGCAGAAATGATGCCATTTGGGCTTTCTAAGTACTGGCATCTGGAGAGTACTGTTGGCTACTGAAAATGTAGCAGATGGAGCTGAATGAGAATGAGTGACTACGTCTTGATTTAGATTGCTCAATGAACTACAGCAACAGCGAGTTTCAAATAGGTAAAACACACACACACACACAGGCACACCCTAGTTTGTAAATAGTGTGGCCTGTTTGCCAGCAGACTGCAAATACAAAACAAAAACAAAACACTCCCTCAACACGTGGAGGATACCAAAATAGTAGGTGCAAATACTCTGGCATGATTTAGGGTGGAGCAGTTGTTGGACTCAAGACCCTTGGAAAATTTTCAGGGCTGAATCTTAACTATTGGCATTGCAAGCTAGCTGGGGAAGGAAAAGATCAACCAGACAGAAGACTGAGACTTAGAACTTAGAATAACTTTATTGTCACTTTGAATGTACGCTGATTGGCATACATTAAAACGAAATTTTGTTGCATACAGCTTTCAAAGGGTCACCACCTCCAATATACAATAGATAAACATGACAAAATAAAAGAGAGGGGGGAGGGGGGAGAGGGAGAGAGAAAGGGAGGGAGAGGGAGAGACAGAGACAGAGACAGAGACAGAGAATTATGCATATATCCACATATATTATATGACACAGAGAAACAACACGGTCTAGTTCTGATGTCTACATGTATATGGCGAGAAAAACAAATCCTGCAAGTTTACCAGACAGATGGCATAGGGAACAAAGCTGTTACAGAATTAGGTAGTCCTGCTAGAAATACTTCAAAAACCCCTCCCAGAGGAGAACAACAGAAACAGACTGTGAAATGGTACGTGGGGTCTCTAACAATGCTTTGAGCTCTAAAAACATAGTGCTTATAAGCAACATTCTGAATAATGGGAAGTGAGCTTTCTTATAATCATCTCGGCTGTTCTCACCACTCTCTGTAGGGACTTTCTATCTGAGGCACTGCAGCCACCAAACCAAACAGAGAGGTAGTTTGTTAAAACGCTCTCAATTGTGCCTATGTAAAAAGTGGCCAGGATAGAAAGAGAAAGATGCACTTTCCTCATCCAATTCATCCGAAGCTGATATGTAGCCCAGAAGCCATGCAGCAAAGCTGGTGGCAGGCTTAAAGGAGAACAATTATATCCCTTCTACTGCTTCATAATGGCCAATTTTGCACAGCAGGCTTCACCCTTAGAGCTGTGCAAATGCTTTCAGCTTGCTCAGGGACCCCGTCAGAGGCAACTTGCCGCCTATTCATAATTGAGCAAAGCATCAAAATGACTTCAGCTCAACTCTGATTCGGAAATGGATATATCAAGCTCAGTCCAAAAGTGAGTCAAATGGGCTGATACTTGGAGAAGACTAATTTTAGAGCGGAGAAATTCAGGATGCTAGAAGATGAGTGGCACAAAACTGTATCATTCCATCAGGATTCTTTAAGTCAAGGAAGCAAGAGGTTTATCCCTACAATCAAGATTACGTGGGATACTAATACCATTCTATGAAGCCTTAGTTAGACCACACCTAGTGTACTGCATCCAGTTTGGGTCACCACGCTATAAATAAGATGCTTAGACTCTAGAAAGAGTGCGGAGAAGAGCAACCAGGATGATTAAGGGATGGGAGGCTGAAACGGTTGCAGGAACTGGGTCTGGCTAATCTAGCGAAGAGAAGGACCAGGGGAGACAGGATATTAATCTTCTGATACTTGAGGGGCTGCCACGGGGGGGTGGGGTCATCAAGCTATTTCCCAAAACACTTGAATGCCAGACAAGGAATAATGGATGGAAACTGATCAAGGAGAGATTCAACCTAGAAATAAGGATAAATTTTCTGACCGGGAGAACAATCAACCGATGGAACAGAAGTTGCCTTCAGAAGTTGTGGGAGCTTCATCACTGGAAGCTTTCAAGAAGAGACTGGACTGCCATCGGTCAGAAATAGTGTAGGGTCTCCTGCTTGAGAGGGGGGGTTGGACTAGATGACCTACAAGGTTATCTTCCAACTCTGCTATTCTATTCTATTCTATTCTATTCTATTCTATTCTATTCTATTCTATTCTATTCTATTCTATTCTATTCTATTCTATTCTTCTATATTCTATATTCTATTCTATTCTGTACTTTTATTAGCAGGCATAGAGTTGTCACTTGACTTAAACTGCCACCTACTTATGAGGCATGCTGGAGTTTCATGGGTTGTTAATTACCCAAGCTGAAAAAAAGAATCAGCAGATCTTATTGTAAATTAATCTACAGTATCTCTGCAGCATACTCTATGGAAGAATTTTGCCTTGGAACTGACTGGCCTCCCATTTGTTAAAGGTGAAGAAGGGGTTTAACACTAGTATTTTTAAAGGAGTGAAAAAGGTCTTTTTTTAAAAAAATAAAATAAAATGGTGGTAGGTTTTAAAGACTTGATAGATTACATTGGACCAAACCTAGATCATTGTAGATCACCTAGAACCACAAAATTGACTACTATGTAGTCCTCAATGTATAACCCCAACAGAGCCCCCAATTTTTTATTTTCGCTAAGTGAAACATTCGTTAAGTGAATTTTGCTTCATGTTACAACCTTTCGTGCCACAGTTGTTCAGTTAAATCACAGTAGTTGTTAAGTCAGGGCCACAGTTGTTAAGTGAGTCCATTGACATGACCCCGGGACACTGCAACCGTCATAAATATGAGTCAGTTGCCAAGCATCCGAATTTTGATCACGTGACCATGGGTCTACAGCAACAGTTGTAGGTCTGAAAAACGGCCATGAGCCACTTTTTTCCCGGGGGCATTGTAACTTTGAACGGTCACTAAATGAACTATTGTAAATCAAGGAATGCCTAGAGAACATGCAAGCCAAGGCAAACCATAAAGATAGGCCGTTACACTATAGAATTAGATAATTGGCAAAAATTGTGAGAGAGAAATTACAAATTAACATTGCCAACAGCATACAAAGAAAACCTATACGAAATGTTTTATAGAGCAGGGGTCGCCAACCTTTTGGACCTCAGGGGCCACCAAACTCATAATTTTAAATCCTGCAGACCACTAATATGAATTTTGGCTGGCGGTGGTTTGCTGACGTTGGTTGGAAAGTTGGTCCCATATCCACAGAAAAAGCAGAAGCAGCAGAGACCCTGGGAAAATCCCCCAAAAAGTCTGCAGGAAAATTCCCCACCCTGTTTTCCTACCGATCGATCGTTCTTTATTTGGGATTGCAGGATAACGTCTCCATTCTCAGGGGGGGAGAGAGAGAGAGACTTTTGGCTTCATGCAAGGAAAGCAGCAGAAACATCAGAAGTCTTTCTTTCTCTCCCCCAAACTCTGCCAGAAATGAGTCTTTGTGAGACCTGTCGTGCTGGCGCAGCCTCTTGGAGCAGGAGACCTTGCAGGGTCCCAAAGACTCATTTCTGGTGGAGTTTGGGGAAAATAAAGAAAGACTTTTGGTGCTTTCGTTGCATGCAGCCAGAAGCAGAAGAAGAAAGAAGCAGCCCGGTGGCCAGGCAAGGCATGTGGGGCACGTGGGGCAAGTACCCCCCTCCATCCTTTTCCCGCTCCCCTCACTACCTCGTGTTGTTCACAATGCAAGCAACACAATCCTTGTGTTCCCATGGACCATGTGGGCTTTGGGGGGTGCTTTGGAGGTGACATTTCTCTGTGGACCACCAAAATTTTCTCGCGGACCACCAGTGGTCCCCGGACCACCGGTTGGTAACCACTGTTATCAATGGCACTTGCCACCAGCAAAATTGGAAAGAAATATTTCCAAGTATGTCACCAGAATGTTGGAAGTGCAAAGAGAGGTTGGGGTCCTACTATCCCATGTGGGGGACCTGTCTGATAGTGAAAAAATATTGGTTGAAGATAAAGAATTGGCTAGAAGAGGTGACAGAACAGCAAATAGATCTGAAAAATAGATCTGAACTTAAGGACAGGACACAGAATACTACCTGACATGGGATATATTGTATAATTGGATAAATAATAGATGCAGAGATTAGTGTTGAACAATGAAAGAAGATTAACAAAATAAAAATAAATGCAGATATATTGAAATATATAAGAATAAACAATGTCAGCAATACCACTATTAGATTGTCTGTGAATATAGTATAAAATGCACAAAATGATAAATGTAATAGCGTATTATGATATAAATAAGAAAATAATAGTTATACGTATGTATAACATAATGTAGTCAAAAGAGATTATATACTGTATGATAGTTTCAGTTAGGATGCATACTACGATGTAAAAAAAAAAAGGACTTGATATAATCAGTACACAATGATGTTGTAAAATTGGGGGACGGAGGAGGAGCGAGACCGCGTGGTAGACCTAAGCAACGCTGGATGGACACGATCAAGGCCGATCTAGAGATCGCGAAGGCAGACCCGACATACGTGGCAGACAGAGAGGCGTGGAAGCAGTACTCAAGGACATTAGCGGACCTCGCCAGAGCGCGAGACAAACGCTGAAGAAAAAGAAGAAGAAGAAGAAGAATGATGTTGTAAAATTGGAACTGTGATGAATATTAAGGAAAAATGTTACAATAATTTTTTTTCTCTAAAGAATAGGACATTAAGAACCTTAAGAGGCACGGAAATAATGTCTGAAGGCAAACGGGCAAAGAAAAGCATTTTGTTGCTTTTACTAAGAAGTTCTTCCTGCCTGAGAGAGTTGCGGGTTCATTCCCACTTGACACTTTTGTTCAAGGAGGAACTGGGTCGGGCCTTCGCCTTTGTGCATTTAATTGGCCTTAAAGTTTAAAGAGCAGATTACCCAAAGCAATCACAGAGAATCCACTTGTCTATACTTCACAACAGCTCGCAAGCAGTTTGATATTTACTGTCAGCTGGCATTTAATTACAGCGCCAGATTCTGAGAACATAATTGACAGAATGCCGAGGACTTAATTCTTGCAAAAGGGATGTTTTAGCCAGGCTGAAATCTGCTGGCTAATTGAGGGAAACTTCCGTCTTTTCACAAAAAGGGAAGGAAATTTGCTTGCTCACAACTTTTTTCCCTCAAACGTTGGCCCTGTTCCAGAAATTCAGCTGGTTCTGACCAGTTCTAGAGAACCGGTAGTGGAAATTTTGAGTAGCTCGGAGAACTGGAAAATCCCACCTCTGACTGGCCCCGCCCCCATCTATTCTCTGCCTCCCAAGTCCCAGCTGATCATCTGGGTCTTCTTTAGTTGCCCTGCACAGGAGAACGGAGCTGGAAAGCAGGTTAGTGGGGTGGAGAGGGAATGGGATTATGCAGTAACCTTTCCCCAGTGTTCAGACCAAGGCTTCCAAGGCCATAATTAAGCACACGCTTATTTAAAACAACTCTTGTTTTATTTCAGCGCTGGGAATTATGTTCATTCTCAGCCTGTAATGAGTCCCAAACAATCCCTCGAGATAAGCACCCACCTTTCTCTCCTTTGAATGGCTGCCAACAACTAAAATGCCAAATGAAATGTAAAAAGTCAACTGAAGGACAAAGTCCACACAGAGCTTCAAGGTTCAATCCAAACAGAGCAAACAACTTTGCTTCCTGCAAAGATTTCTCTACCTTTGCACCTCCTTTATACCTTATGGGAGGGGCAATCACCTCCAAGCCTTACTCTCGAGTCGCCCCTTTTGTTTCAGCTGCTCTTGCCTTCGAGCAGCTCTGCGCATGTGCGCACTGGGAACAGGCTCCCCTTGTTCCTTTGCCTTGCTGCTGCCAGACTCTAGAGGCTCCGGAAGCAGCATACTACTCCCGGATGTTCCTGGCCCCATCCCTGCATCAGTCGCAGGACCCTCGTCCAAGTCCTCTCCAGACTCCCAAACTGGTCCCCACTGTCTGATTCCACAGGCTGCCGGTGAACCACAACACCCAGGAGTGGGGAGGGAATGGAGATTTTACAGTATCCTTCTCCTGCCATGCCCACCAAGCCACGTTCACAGAACCAGAAGTAAAAAAAAATTGAATCCCACCACTTCCCTGTTCCGACAAAATGCTTAAATCAGTCATGGGAGGGCTTAATATGTGATGGGAACTGACCAAATACATGAATTAACCCAGAGGTGGGCAACTATGGCCCCTTTATGACTTGTGGACTTCAACTCCCAAAATTCCTGAGCTAACATGGCTTGCTCAGGAATTCTGGGAGTTGAAGTCCATAATTCATAAAAGGGCCATAGTTGCCCACCCCTGAATTAACCTGATCAACCTATCCTCCAAGGGTTAAATTGAACCTAAAACAGACCAGTGGTGTATATTGTTAAACTAAATCCACTCAATTGGTTGTGTTGAGGGAATACTATTATAGGCAATACTACAGGCTAGAAACCAGGAGGTGGCGAGTTCTAGTTCCCCTTTAAGCAGGAAAGCCGGCTGGGTGATTTTGGGCCAGTCACTCTCTCTCTTAGCCCAACCCACCTCATTGGGTTGTTGTTGTAGAGAAAATAGGAGGAGAAAGAAGTATTATATATGTGTGCCGCCTTGAGTTACTTATAAAGTGTCAAAAGTGGGATAAAAATCTAATAAAAAGATTGAACTTTTTGGCATATATAGTCCTCCAAGAAAAAGAGCTGGAGAGAAAGAATAGCACAACCTCAACATTTATTGGCTGTAAGTGTTCAAGCCATACATACTGTGAGATTTTTGGTGCTCTCTGAGCTGGACTGTTTTCTTGCTGACATTTCCTTACCCAACTAGGTAATGTCTTCAGTGCTGATGATGTTACCTAGTTGGATAACAAAACGTCTGCAAGAAAACAATCCAGCTCAGAGAGCACTGGGGATTCCACAGTCAAATGAAATTTAAGGAGAAGGATTTGATCTACATGTATCTGGAACCCTACCTCAGAGCTAGCCCTTCGTATAGTTTGATTCTGGCTTTCTATAGCAATAGCACTTAGACTTATATACTGCTTCACAGTGCTTTACAACCCTCTCTAAGTGGTTTACAGAGTCAGCCTCTTGCCCTCAACAATCTGGGTCCTCATTTTACCAACCTCGGAAAGGTGGAAGGCTGAGTCAACCTTAAGCCGGTGAGAATCGAACTGCCAAACTGCGGGCAGCTGGCAGTCAGCAGAAGTAGCCTGCAGTACTGCATTCCAACCACTGCGCCACCAGGGCCCATGTTGGTAAAATGGATGAATCCAACCCACAATGTCCCAAAGGTGCTTTTTTTCAAAAGGCAACTGGACTTTCTTGTTTTTGTTTTGTTTTTCCCCTTTGGAAATATTTCGCTTCTCATCCAAACAGCTTTTTCAATTCTGATGAAAAAGACGTTTCTTGGGTGAGAAGTGAAATGTTTTCAAAGAAAAAAACCCAAGAAATGTTTGCCAGTTGCCTTTTGGAAAAAGGAATGGAATGGAATGGAATGGAATGGAAGGGAATGGAATAGAATAGAATAGAATAGAATAGAATAGAATAGAATAGAATAGAATAGAATAGAATAGAATAGAATAGAATAGAACAGAATAGAATAGAATAGAATAGAATAGAATAGAATAGAATAGAACAGAACAGAATAGAATAGAATAGAATAGAATAGAATAGTTGGAAGGGACCTTGGAGGTCTTCTATTCCAACCCCCTGCATCTTTGAGACAACCATGACCTGGATGGTTGAGAATCTCCCCAGACATTAATCCAACCCATGTTGGTTCATTCAATAAATTCTAATTAGGCAACCTTGGTATGACTTTGAAGATAGGCTGTATGGTCTTGTCCAGGCAATCTCCAAGAATCAGATCCAATTAAACAAAATTTTAACAAATAAACCCTGAAAACCACATCTTTATTATTTATAGCTAAGGATCCAAAATTCTCAACCGAGTTCCACACCTCAGAACTAGATTTTGAAACCCAGCAGTAAACATGCATCTGAGAACACAAACAGATCTTTCTTATGTTCCTTGGGGAAATTTGCCTTTTGAAGGTAAAGATTTCCCCCAAATTCTATTGCACATCAACAGGGAACAATCTGCTTTTCTTAAAGACAGCTTGGAACATCTCTATTTTGGAGAGGGGTAGACTGCGGATTTTAAAAAATGGAAAGTCTTTTCTTTTGCCTATGAACCATTTGCTTGTTTCATGCACAGCACGTGAGGCAAATTGTCAAGTTTGGCTATTGTCAAATGTCAGAAGGATGGTGATTCTTCAAAACAAAAGAGGAACACTGGCCATCAGACTACACTTCACTGATAAGAATTGACCTGCCTTAGCAATAGACTAGCTAAATGATTCATTACCCTATTTGAAGCCACTTTTTGGTAGTCAAATATCCAGAAAATATTATTAGCTACTGGTCAGAGAAAGGAAAACAACTGAGCCTTTTGCAAAGCTGAGGACTGATAAAATATGGTTATGAGAGAAACAATAGAAGGGCACCAGGCAGAAAGCTTGTGCTTCTCAGGGGCCAGAAAAATACAAAATATAAATGAACTGCAAGGTGTTTGCACAGCAAATGTCCCTGGCGGTACCTTAATAACGAGAAATAAAGAGATCATTAAGGTTTAAATATAGCTTTGGGGAAGGGCATAATTGACAATGAATTGATTAGAACGCAGATTTGATTGGAAACATTGATGCTGGAACACTATTTAGATTTCTGTCAGCGGCTTTATAAGAAGGGAGGCCACAAATTGAAGTTGTGATTTAATTTCTGCCGTCTTGAGCCTCATTTTAAATCTTGGAAGGGCATTTGAAAGAGAAAATTGGAAAGGAAAATAAGGTGGCAGTGACAGCAGAGTCTTTTTCTTTCTTTGTGTTAGTTATTGATGACATTGTGCGGTGTGTACGTATGATGAACTCGCAGGGCAACACAAAAAGCTATGCAGAAGTAGAAAAAAGGGCTCAGATAAAACAGATAATCCGCGTTGGAAGGGACCTTATAGGTCATCTAGTCCAACCCCTCACCCAAGCAGGAGACCCTATTTCTGACAGATGGCAGTCCAGTCTCTTCTTGAAAGCTTCCAGGGATGAAGCTCCCACAACTTCTGAAGGCAACTTCTGCTCCATTGGTTGGTTGTTCTCACTGTCAGGAAATTCCCCCTTATTTCCAGATTGAATCTCTCCTTGTTCAGTTTCCATCCATTATTCCTTGTCTGGCTTTGGGTGCTTTAGAAAATAGCTTGACCCCCTTCCTCCTCTCTGTGGCAGCCCCTCAAATATTGGAAGACTGCTCTCATGTCTCCCCTGGTCCTTCTCTTCACTAGACTAGCCAAGCCCAGTTCCTGCAACTGTTCGTTGTATCTTTTAGTCTCCAGCCCCCTCATCATCCTGATTGCTTTTCTCTGTACTTTTTCTAGAGTCTCAACATCTTTTTTATAATGTGGTGACCAGCACTGGATGCAGTAGTCTAGGTGTGGACTTACTAAGGCTTTATAGAGTGGTATTAGTACCTCCCTTGATCTTGATTGAATCCCTCTGTTAATGCAATTTAGGATTGCATTAGCTTTTTTGGCTGCGGCTGCACACTGCTGGCTCATATTTAGCTGGTTGTCCTCTAAGACTCCAAGATCCCTCTCACAGTTACTACTATTAAGCCTGGTTTCACCGAGTCTATATGTGTAGCTTTGATTTTTCTTGCCTAAATGTAGGACTTTACTTTTCTCTACATTGAATTTCATTTTGCCAGATACGGCCCAGTGTTCTAGTCTTTCAAGATCCAGATACCTAGGATATTTTAAGTTTGGGGGAAGATTCATTGGCTGGATTATTTAGTTTACATTCCTCTAAGGAATAGAGAAATTCTCAAAGAGTAGAGTCCACATTCGCTGGGGTTTTTATTCACCTCAAATGTGCAAACTTAGTGTTCTTTCTTCTCATCCAGATCCATTCCTTGTGAACTGCATTTGTGAATGTGCAAATAACCCTGTCACACTCAGCCATTAATACAGTAAAACCTCCTTTCTAGTGAGTCTGGTTGCATGATGTCACCTTAACTGGGTCAAAAAAAATCACCATCTGAAAGAGTGAGTCCCATTTGCTTCTAGTGTTCCTCATATTTCATTAGCTCACAGACTTGAATCACGGAAGTCTCCATGGCATCACCAGACTCTTCTCCGTTGGTTAGATAAGAAGCAGTAGATATGGCTTCATCACTGGAGCCAATCAATGAGTGGGGCAGTGGCCTATAGGTGGAGCTCTCACCTCACAATCAGGAGGTTGTGAGTTTGATCCTAGGTAGCGGCAGATATTTCTCTCTCTGGACACAATGTGAAATTATCCTCTGTGAATTCTGCATTGGTGACAGGAAAGGCATCCAGCCAGTAAACACTCAGCTCCATTCAGTTGACCCGACTCCACTCTGATGCAAGGGATTAGCGAGTCATTAAAAAACAAAAAAAATGGAGCTAATCAATGTTAGGAAATTCTATTTCATCGAGTCAGTCTTGGCCACAAATTAGCTTCCCTTTGTAAGTGTTCTTCTTCCAGCTTTGTTTCTTGGAGGATTCAGTATGCCAAATTAGACAGTGTGTAGATGTTCCCCAAAGGTGTTTATGTAGATGGAATTAGTTTAACTTGGCAAATAACCATCCTGAATGTAGTCTCTAGTGCTAGATGTTCACAATATGTTTTTGCTTATGCCTTGCTTTCTCCACCTTTATTTCTTGAAGCATTTGGCATGACCCAATGAGTCAATTGCTTGGATTCAGGTGTTTCCACTTGATTGATCCACAACAAGAGCTATGATGGCACAGTGGTTAAAATGCAGTATTGCACAGTAATTCTGTCGACTGCCATCAGTTCAATTCTCATTGGCTCAAGGTTGACTCAACCTTCCATCCTTCCAAGGTGGGTAAAATGAGGACCCTGATTGTTGGGGTCAATATGCTGGCCCTGTAAACTGCTTAGAGAGGGATAGAAAGCACTGTGAAGTAGTATATAAGTGCTACTGCTATTGCTACAATGACACTGATAAAGGTGACTTATAACAGTTCCTTGCTCTTATAATAGCTGTGATGGCGCAGTGATTACAATGCAGTATTGCAGGCTAATTCTGCCGACTGCCAGCAGTTCAATTCTCAGCAACTCAATATGGATTCAGCCTTCCATCCTTCTGAGGTCAGTAAAAAGAGGACCCAGATTGTTGGGGGCAATATCCTGACTCTGTAAACCACTTAGAGAGGGCTGGAAAGCATTGTGAAGTGGTATATAAGTTTATTGCTATTGCTATTGATTGACTAGATGGAGTTAGTTTAATTAACTGAATGGCTGGGTGCATTAACATTAGCTGGGTGCATTTTAGGGTCTCCACAACAGACAGCATCCTCCTCAGAACACTCTACCTTATCATTGACCAGTTTGATGTACTGTGGGGATGGGGCCATTGTGCCGTCTTATACTCTGAATGGTTTCTTTTAGAGTATGATTATTGTTGATGAAACATCATTAGTCACAATTATATGGTTCTATCAACAGGCTTGAAGTTTTGCAGACAAACAAACAAACAAAAAACGAGTGAGAGAAAGGATCTTGTGGCAATCTATACATGCACACATACAAATCAAGGTCAGGGTATGCAGATTATTGTGAGAAAGGAGAAGAGAAGAGAGATGAGGTGAGATTAATTGCCCAAGCAATGTATAAAGACTCCACCTTGTCTGAACATCTCATTGCCAGTCTTATGCTCACTTTCTAACTGTAGATTCCATTAACCTGGTTTCATCGACAGGAATGAGTGCTTTACCAGGAAGAATATTTATCTGTTGACTAATTTTAATTCCACATTTGTGGGAACAGGTAGCATATTGTTAGGCAGCTGAATTATAACTGCAGTAGACAGTCTTCCAAAACCAACAACAAAAGCAGCAGGCAGGAGGGGTGTTAAGTTATGTCCACTTGAATACTTACAGAGGGTCTTTCAAACAAGGGAGCACATTTAGAAAGAGCGGTGGTGCAAATCCCTTTAGTCTGGAATAAAAGAGGCAATGAGACCAGCGGTGGGCTTCAAAAATTTTAGCAACGGGTTCTCTGCCTGGTTGCTGGGTGGGTGTGGCCATGGTGGGCGTGGCCTAGTCAGCCTCCTGCACCATGGCAAGAGGGCATTTTTGCCTTTCCCGGCCTCCGGAGGCTTTACTCGAGCCTCCTTGAAAATGGCCTCCCTGGGCTCTGGAGGCTCTCTGGAAGCCGAAAACGGGCCTGTTTCCGGCCTTCCCAAACTTCTGGGAGTCCCATTTTTCATCCTCCCTGAGCCTTCATGTATGCCCTGCATCCAAAATGGGCCACGTGGGGAATCCTAGAAGGGGAGGGGCAAGGTGGACGGGGACAGCCAGGAGTGGATTTGGGGTTTCTCTGAACTGCGCAGAATCTTAGCTAGGGGATCTCCCGAACCCCAGCAGCCCACCCCTGAATGAGACTATCAAAGCTAGATAGCAAATGAAGAGAGTTATACCAAAGTCCCACATCAGATTCGGATCTCCTGTGGTTTGTCCACTTAAGGCTATCATGATCAGAAAGTGCTAGAGCATGAAGTCTTGTCTTCAGACTTAAAAGCTATTTTGAGCCAAAATTCCCTGTAAACAAATAGAAAATCTTTACAAGTGAAAAACAGCCGTGAAGATTGAAAAGGAGAAGAGAACGTAACCGGGAATAGAATATTCTGAGTTGGGGAATTGAGAAGCGATGTTTAGAAAATAGTACAATAGAACAT
Source organism: Notechis scutatus (assembly GCF_049901735.1). NCBI lineage: Eukaryota > Metazoa > Chordata > Lepidosauria > Squamata > Elapidae > Notechis > Notechis scutatus. The sequence continues at coordinate 22,038,430 of NC_142015.1, forward strand.
GATAAACTGATGTGATTAAATATTTACATAGAACCTCAACATTAAAAGGAAAATCTGACAAAGACACCAAGTTAACCAAATTTGTGGAAGCATGTTAGTAAATAATGAATATGTATATGGAAATGCTATTAAATTCATTTACTAAGAAAAAAAAAAGCCAGCTGAGGGATTGACAAACATTTATTATCACTGTCATTGTTATCAAAACAAATTACAGATGAATCACCTTCCAACTTGAATATCTTCTGTTTTTGTCTTTCCTTTTCTTTTTTTTCCAATATCTATGGGGAAAAAATACTGAAGACTCAATCAATCCATTATTTAGGTTTATTCCAAGCTTTCAAGGATATGTATGTCTAAAAAAACCAAAAATCATTGGGTTAACAACTGAAGGTGATTGGTATTATTTTGTAGGATGTAAAGAAACAGCAATGCAATGGATAGACAGAAGGTCGTTCAGCAAATCTCAATTTCACCAACAGTTTTCAATACTGCCTTAAGACATGTGGTTTGCTTCAGGCTAGTGTTCCCCAACCTCAACCATTTTAAGATGTGTGGACTTCAACTCTCAGAATACTCCAGCCAGCAATGCTAGAAGCTGAACTCTACATATCTTAAAATGACTAACACTGGGGAACACAGCTGTAGGCTGAACATAGTGCTTAAACCTAGCACCATGGTTGTAAACCATAGTTTAAATCCCAGTGTGTTGTAGAAACCTAGCCGACTGTAGCTTATTCATAATGAAAGCATGGCCTTCTGTAAGGTAGCAAGTTAATGACTGACTCTACCATTGCTGCAGGAAGGAGGATATATAACTGAATCAATTCCCAATTATCAATTTTAACTCAAATATTGTGAAGACCAGGTCAGTGTGCCCAAATACCCACCATTACCCAGGAATTCTTTCACTTTATTCTTTTTTGACCAAATGGCCTTCTACCCTTTCTCTTTTGGTGAAAAAAGCTTGCTATTCTTTGTGCAACAGAGATCCTCTTTGGAAGGAAAACTGGTGGAACGGAAGAAGGATTGAAAATACAAGTAAATGCTTGGCCTTATTGCAAGCTTATAAAAATGTGCCATTTTCTTAAGCATACACTGCTTTATGGGGTTTTTTCCTCCACTCTCTCCTTGAACTACTGTATAGCCCATTTTAAGAGCAGTGTTGGCTGCTGAAATTTAAAGTTGGTGGGGCCAGTCTAGATGTTTTTCACTTTAACACTGATGTTTCCTGTGGCAGTTCACACACTTTTGGATAATGAGAAGCTCTTAAAGATTCAGCAGCTAATAGTGTAACATCCGTTTGAATGTAGGACATCTCCGACTCTTATCACTTGAGTCCACTGCCCCAATTCACCTATTTTTAGAGTACATTTCTCATGGTTCATGAAACTGGAACTGCAAAAGATTTCTAATGTCCTGAAAAGTAATATGGATACTATTTTCAGTATGAAATCCTGGTCCCCATATTTCTCAAAGTTACACTCTACATAAATGTCAATTCCATCTGCATTTAAAAGACAAAGATCACTCTTTTGAAAACAGCAAGGTGCATATTCTGGACAGAGAGGACCACTGGTTTGAAAAAGAGGTCAAAGAGGCACCTCTTGAGCCACGGTGGCCCAGTGGTTAGAGTGCAGTATCCTAGGTAGTGACAGATATTTCTCTCTCTGGGCCCAAACAGAAAATATCTGCTGTGAACCCGAGATACGTGTCAGGAAGGGCATCTGGCCAGTAAACCCTCAGTTCCATTCAGTCACCCCAACTCTACCCTGATACAAAGGATGACAGGGTCATTAAAAGAAAAAAAGTTGTGAGTTTGCTTCAGCCTCCAACTTCCCCTTACCGCTGCTCTTAAACCTCCTAGTGACTCAATCTTCATTTATACAAAAAGGTTGCCCAACATTCTTCTAATGGGCAAATTTCCACTTTCTTTTTTATTAAAATCATTCATGTGCTATATCATTTGTTTTTCCAGTGACAACATTCCCAAGGCTATAAATTCTATTTTTGTTATCTGTTCCTTAATGGCATCTGCTGCAACAATAAACGTGCACTGGAGAAGTTTGTCGTGAATTGTTGGGCTTGCTCAGTTGCAAGGTTCAAATGTTTTTCCACAAAACTCACCTGGATTTGAGAATGTCTTTGGTTTATTTGTGCCCCTGAAAGCAAGTTTGAAAACACCACAGACTTTTTATCCATTTGACTTTCAAATGTACGGTCTTTCTTTCACCTCTTTGGATTTTAGTTTGGTAAACTCAGGTAATCTGCTGTGACTATTTGGTTGTCCTCCAAACTTGCAGCTGCGTTGCAGCATCTATGTGGCTTGTACTCTGTTCATTTTCTTTTTGGTCTTCAGGGGCATCAACCCGGCTAGCCCTGCAGTGTCTACTTTTATTCCAAAAGATGGAAATGAGAGAGGAGAGGATGTGGGAGAGGAAAGGAAAGGAGAGGAGGGGAGGGGAAAAGAGAGGAGAGGAGAAAAAGGAGGGGATGCAGGAGAGGAGAGGATGTGGGAGAGGAGAGGATGTGGGAGAGGAGAGGGAGAGGGACAGAGAGAGGGAGAGGGAGAGGAGAGAAAGGAGAGGATGCGGGAGAGGAGAGGATGTGGAAAAGAAGAGAAGGGAATGCAGGAGAAGAAAGGATGTGGGAGAGGAGAGGAGAGGATGTGGGAGAGCAGAGGGAGAGGAAGAGGGAAAGGGAGAGGAGAGAGATGGTACCCCTAAAGGGACATTATAAATAAGACCCTTTGCTTTGGAGCACCATGCATTTTCTGCCTCTATTTCTCTACCTAATACCTTTCTATGAGGTCTCTAGGTCATTCCAGTGATTTGATATGGAGCTTTTCCTGACAGTTCAGTTTTGCAGATGGGCTGAACTAAAGACTGAAATAAAATTGGTATATCTAATTGGCTACGTATTCTTAAGAGAGCTGGCTCCATTTGGTCTTAAATAGAAAAGTCCATGGATATATTTCTTACTTTCCTGGGTATGGTTTCCACTGGGAGGAGATCACTGATGATCTCTTGCAATACATGAGTTCATTATCTCTCTGGACGACGATGTAACCCTAATTATTTATGAGCATATAGGATGAGCACAACCATAAAGTATAATTTAGATAAGAACATCCAAAGGATCTTTCTCATCCTTTCCCTAGAGTATATGTTTTATAATTATTGCCTTTTCTGTGCATTTCTTTGGCTTCTAGATTGGCATTCTGGGTGATGAGCTAATGATTGTCAAGTAGACAGTCATGCCAAGCTCCTAGCCCCTCTGTTAAAATTGACTAAAAAGCAAGCAGTAACACTTAACTAACCTTCACAGACTTCAAAAAGCTAAGCATGAGCTGTCGCAATTAATATTTGGATGGGAAGTCACTAAGAAAGTAAAGAGTTGCAGGCTAGAGTAGAAAATCCCCCCTCACCCCCCCCCCAAAAAAAAAAAAATCTGGAAGAAGACAATGTCAGATAGGTTCCATGTTTGTGGTCAAAAAACTCACCGAGATGTCTCCATTAAATCGTGTGGTAAAACTGTTTATTATGATTCTCAAGTCATGGCTGTCCCAAAAGTGCTTTTTCCAAAAGACAACTGGACTTTCTTAGTTTTTTCCTTTGAAAACAAAATGGGAGAAGCTTCATGATTGAGAAGTGAAATGTTTTCAAAGGAAAAAAAAAACCCAAGGAAGTCCAGTTGCCTTTTATGGTGGAAAAGAAAGCACCTTTGGGACATGTGAACTGTAGAAAGCTAGCACCTACCCCTCCTAGAAGAATGAAATGTTTTAGGAAATATTAGAAAGGCACGATAAAATATTTCCCCTAAAAGAGAAATAAAAATCTTAAAGGAAACAGAAAACCAGAACCCCAGCTCCCTGCTCCCAGCAGATATTTTGGTACACATTAAGAGAGACTGGGCCAGCCTATCTACAAGACCAAAGACTTCCAGCTCCAAGGTGATGGGATTAATCCATGACCCTCCAGGACATAATAGGATTAGCCCTCTACCCATCTAGCAGCAGGGCTCACTGCATTTCAAAATCACCTGGGGACATTATATCAGCCCAAGGTTCCACCAGACGATTCAGACAAATATGACTCCACATGGGAGTCTGACTACAGCTAATAGAACATATGCTCTTGCCACAGGAACAGGAAGCTCAAGGGCAAGGCCCAAGAGAGGATATAAATAACGCTCACTCTCCACTCCATGTGGTCAGCTATTCAGAATGGTTAACTTGGTGGTTCTGCACCACTAAACCACCTGTGATGACTCAGAGTGTAACACAAATGTAACAAAATCCAAAATGTAAATAAATGTCCTTTAAGGCCTCCAACTTGGCCCCATTGTTCAACAATACTCAGTTGAAGATAAAACATACTCAAAAATAGTCTTCAAAAGAAAGCAATACAGTCCGAATTTAATGAGCAGATAGAAGTGAAATAAAAAACCAAACAAACTACAATGACGAAATGTCCTCAGCAGAACAGGAGAAGTATTTACCAAATTCAAGGAGGCACAGTCTGCTAAAAGGACACCAACCAAGATAACTTCAGACCAAAATAAAACACATTTGCTTCTGGCAATCTGTGTTTTAACCAACTCTCCTATATACTATTCTCCCCAGCTGCCACCAATGAGGAGGATCATGGCCGCTTCTTCTCTCGTAAGCCAAGTTGTTTCCTTCTCCGTTCCTCCCTGCATGTTCTAGGATGCAGAGGGGATGGGCTTGGTTCTTCCTCTGACTGCCCAGCTGGCCTCAGCCCTTCCCCAGTCTCCTATACAACCTCCGGAGCCACACCTCCACTCCCTGTCGGCTGTTCCTCCTCTCCCTCAGAGTCCGACTCTAACAAGGGCATGACACCATCTTTCCAACCAGCCTCCATGTTTCCAGTGTCTTTCTCCCCACTTAGAACTGAACCAGGTGGATATTTCTTCCAACTTGGCCAAGCCCAACTCAGGGACCTCGCCTTCCCGACGAGTTAAAATCATTCGCATCGACAACTCCGTTAAAAGTTGCTTCTCCGACAACGTGAGGCTCAAAAATAAAAATAGAAGCACTAAATGGCAAAAGGATGCGAGTAAGTTTAGATTCACTCCCCTCCCCCTCAAATGCCAATTAAGCTTTCTCTTCATTCTTTCAGCAGCATATGGGTTAGGTAAATTTTAGTTCAGTAACCTATAGCACAGCCTGTGCAAAAGAGAGGAGGCTGATTTAAAAATAGCACGTTAAAAAACGGTAAGGCTGTGTCTCTTTCAATCTGGAAGAAAAAGCAAAACGAGCTGAATGTGAAACTTTTTCAGGGAACAAGTGGCAGAGATCCCTTTACGTTCTAATAAATGAAAATTCCTAACTGCATCGAGAGAGGCAGCTTGGAGGATGGGCTCTCTCTCCACAACAGCGCAGCAATGCAAGGGTTTACAAAATTGTGCAATAATCCATTGAACTACTTGGTCCAAAGTACCCATAATTTTATGACATTCATGTTCTTCTTTTTGCCATATCCAGAGTTTTTTTTTCCCCCAGCCAGGATATGCCACATTTTCCAGTGCTACATCCCCCCCCAACTCCATTCTTTTACTGGTAATTAAAATAATTTATTTTTGTTCTTGTTATGTGTGATGCGTCCTAAATATCCTAATTTCCTTCTCTTGACAGCAATCACAGTTTTCCATTCTTCAAATTTCTGGGGTGGAAGGTATGTGCTTTACTCTTGAGTGACAAACTAACCATTATGCACACCGTTTGCTTGTTCGGTGCAGTTGAGATGATTTGGTTGTAATCCTTGTCTTTGTAGTTTAGCAAAACATTTATGTATGAATAGGAGCAATGACACAAGGATGTTTAAGGTCCAAAAGGAAAGGAAAGGGGGAAAAAAATCACCCAGTTGGTTTTCATGCCTAAGGCAGGACTAGAAGTCACAGTCTCCTAGTGATTGACCCAAAGTCACCCAGTCAATTTTCATGGCTAAAGTAGAACTAGAATTCACTGTCTCCTGATTTCTAGACCAACACCTTGACCACCAGATCAAACTATCTTTCTTATTTATTTATTCATAATAAATAGATCTATATCGCTGCCCAGCTCATACATAGGGACTCCAGGTGGTGCACAGCATAAAAATCAACAACATATCTGCTACAATGTCCTACCAGTCAATGACTACTTCAACTTCAACCACAACAATACAAGAGCACCCAACAGATACAAACTCAGTGTAAACCGCTTCAAACTCGATTGTAAAAGTACGACTTCAGCAACAGAGTGGTCAATGCCTGGAATGCACTCCCTGACTCTGTTGTTACATCCTCTAACCCCAGCTCCTTTAACCTCAAACTATCCACTATTGAACTCACCCCATGCCTAAGGTGTCTGTAAGGGGAGTGCAAAAGTGCACCATCGTGCCTCCCGTCCCTGTCCTATCGTCCCCATTTATTCGTACCTATTTCCTGTATCCTTATTCATGTTTATACTTAAACCTATTATCTTGTAAGCAATTGACAAATCAAATAAATAAATAAATAAAAGCTCCCAAGAAACCCCCACACCCTCCATCCTCCAAAGCTTAAAGGGGCAGCTATTGTCTTGCGGTAGCTGAATTGAGCTCCATGGCAGAGCCGATATCCATAAATCAGCATATTACTCATTTTCCAGCATTGCTGCCTGACAGCTGCTACAAGAGCACATTGTTACAAACTGTCAAGCGATGAAGCATGGAGCTTTTTACAACATATGTTGACTTTTATCTAATGTTGTTTCGTAATTAGCCCCAGGGAGTTGGAGTCTGGGCATCCGACTGGTTGTATGATCTCAGCTAACCTTTGTCTCTACTGGGAGAAAGTAAAAGCCAGGAAGGAGGAAACTCCAAGACATGCAGAGATGCTGTTTACCTTAATATCTCTATCGCGGAAACGGAGCCTCAATATCTTCCCAGTCTTGTTTTCCCTGATACCACTGCAAAGTTGGGCGCCTTTCTGAGAAAAAGCTTGAAGGAGCTGGTACAGCATCGTCCTTTCTGAGCCCAGGACTGAAAATGGGAAACTGACCATGTGGTTAAAGAATAGCCACAAACATCTACACCGATCCCTGAATTCTTAGGATGATTTGGCTTTGCACTTGGGAGGGATGTTTGTATTTATGTATGAAATATATCTTCCATGGGTTCAGTGATGAAGGGTGGATGGATGGATGGATGGATGGATGGATGGATGGATGGATGGACGGACAGACAAACAGACAAACAGACAGACAGACAGATATGGGTGGGTGGATAGATGATAGATAGATAGATAGATAGATAGATAGATAGATAGATAGATAGATAGATAGATAGATAGATAGATAGACAGATGAGAGAGAAAGAGAGAGAAAATAGATAGAGAAGTTTGGAGATAGAAGAGACAGACAGACAGACTCAGACAGACAGACAGACAGACAGAAAATTAGAGAAGACAGAAAATTAGATTAGACAGAAGATTGGAGATAGAATATTGAATGTAGAGAGAGAAAGAAAGACATGATAGATGATAAATGATAAATGGACAGACAGATAGATGAGAGAGAGAAAAAGAGAGAGAAAATAGACAGAAAAGTGGAGATAGAAGAGAGACAGACACACAGGAAACTGGAGATAAAAACAGAAGATTTGAATAGAAGATTGGATAGATGGACAGACAGACAGATAGACAGACAGACAGATAGATGAGAGATAAGAGAGATGAGGGATAGTAATAGTTTGGATTACTATCTACTTAGTTTGAATATCATGAAAGGACAGCAGGTTATTTATGAGGTAATTATTACATTATTATTATGATTGGTTGCACAGTCGGCCAGATGTTTATTCCAGATCTGGTATTTTAAGCTGGCTATCAAGCCCTTCCCAAGGACCTGGAATAGCCAGATGTGGCTGTTTGATGAGATTCAAAGTCTCACCATAGGATTTAAGCTGTTCCAGGTAAAGCTGCCTTTTGCAATTGATTGGTGGTGATTTTGTCAATGTCGATGGTGTTCAAGTGGTTGTTATTGCTAATAGTTATCATTTTGTCATTATTGATGAGAAGATATGCTTCTGGAATAACATAATGACAGGGAAAATTCCCATGACATGACCCCCCCCACCCATCTTATCTGTAATCACCTGGGCTTAAACTCTCCCAAGCTCAATGAGACTCAGGTGTGCAGGTACCTAAAATGCAGCCATTCCCTTTTGATTCAAAATGCAAATCACCTTACAAAGGTTGTTTTTTTGGCAGCAGCCGAAAGAAGCAATGTAGCCAAAAAAGAAAAAGAGATACTGAATGCTTCTTGCCCCTCATCTGGGGACATCTTTTCTCTTAGCAGGTTTTTTTTGCTTATCATCTCATTTATACGGCAGGGCAAAGGCCATTGGCCCTGTGTGTGTGTGTGTGTGTGTGTATGTTTGTGCCCTGCAAAACAAGCCTCCTTGATTTGATCAGGCAGAGAATTATCCTCCTGTTCTTTTATTCTGTGCCACGCTGAAGCAGATTGTGCCTCTGTAAAACCCTCCCACAAGCATCATTTTCATCTAAATGAGCGGACTCTTTCTTTGCAACATTTGTACAAACCCTGAGATCTCCACGTTTTCGGAGATAAGTTAGAAAGCTGTGAAGCGCAAATCACTGAACATCGGAACCATGTTACAAGGCAGGACAGAATAAACCTTAAAAGGTAAAGGTTCCCCTCGCACATATATATGTGCTAGTCATTTCTGGCTCTAGGGGCCAGATGCTCATCTCCGTTACAAAGCCGAAGAGCCAGCGCTGTCCGAAGACGTCACGTGGCTGGCATGACTAAACATTGAAGGTGCATGAAATGCTGTTACCTTCCCACCAAAGTAGTCCCTGTGTTTCTACTTGCATTTTTACATGCTTTCGAACTGCTAGGTTGGCAGAAGCTGGGACAAGTAACGGGAGCTCACTCTGTTACATGGCGCTGGGGATTCGAACCGCCAAACTGCTGACCTTTCTGATCAACAAGCTCAGCGTCCTAGCCACTGAGCCACCGCATCCAGAATAGAAAAAAAAAACAGTCCCCATTTCTTAAAATCTAGCAAAGCTTTTTCCACTACACCTTGACAAAGGGGGTGCAGTCAGTCCTCTGAGCTAAAACTACAGGGAAGGTTACACCTTCTTCCAATTTCATCATGTCTCTTTTTCCTCAACTTTAGGATCTCTCAAGGCCAATGGAGAGAATCTTTTTGCAAGACCCGGGAGTTCTGCCAATGCAAGCACAGTTCTGTTTTCATTCTAATCTAGGCTCTTGTCTGTGAAATTCTCCGGTGGATCAAACATCTGCTAACCGAGAACAGTGACAGCCACCTCGTTCATTTCGACAAGCAGGCATGACAATTTCTCGTCAGCGGCCGGTTCCGCCACTGTGCATACCCAGTCGTGGTTAGCAAGCGAAAAGCAGTCGCTATGCTTTCCCTCTCCCACCCACCCCGTCTGCTTATCTCGTCCCCAAGAGCAATTAGAAAGGCAGGATGATGGTACCCCAGATAGCAGCAAAAGAGTTTTTGCTCTAACGGAACCAGGGCTCTGATGGTGGCATTCTAGATGTGTCAAAAGCCTCTTCCTTCCAACAGTTCTGTGCGGAAGGAACACATTACAACCTGTGTGCGATGTGTGTGGGTTGCCTTCGTCAGCCTCAATTTAAGAAATCTGATTGCCCCCTCCAAAAAATGTCAGCTGTCTCCAGGTCTTTCACTGTGTGGTTAAGTGGAAAGGCTCCAAAGGGCTGAGCAATCAGCAAAGAAGAAGCTGGAGAAAAAGTGTTGTAATGACGAGGCAGTCGAGTTGTTTGATCATGATCAACTGAATCATGATGAACTTTATTGGAATCTAGTCTTACATTTATACACATTTTTAGTTATCCTCCACCACTGGTTAACTTTGGTTACTGCTTAACTTTCGTTACTGTTTAGCATAATAGTAATTAACACAATTAATTATCTCTAGTTAAAGTCTAAGATATGTTTACTTCCTCTCTCTAATCCTCCTTTAGATGAGTGACTTTGTTTGCCTGAGTTGTATTTGCTTGGAAACATTCTTTATCTGAGGTTTGCCATCCAAGATAGGAACATTCCTGCAATTACAACTCTACAGAAAAGCACAGGTAGTCCTCAACTTATGATCGCAATGGAGCCCAAAATTTCCATTGCTAAGCAAGACACTTGTCAAGTGAGTCTTGCCCCATTTTGCCACCTTTCGTACCACAGGTGCTAAGTGAGTCACTGCACTTGTTGTTGTTAGGAGCATGGCGGTTAAGGGAATCTGGCTTCCCCATTGACTTTGCTTGTCAGAAGGTCGCAAAAGGGGATCACTTGAACCCAGGACAATGCAACCATCATAAATAGATTCCCTGATAGACTCCTGTACAGCTCTTAGAACAGAGTCAGCTCTCTCAGCCTCCAAGCCCAGAGAGGATCAGCTAGATACTAAAAAAAATGGCTACTGTGTTTTCCTGAAAAATATGACCTACCCCAAAAGTAAGCCCTAGCTTGATTTTTAGACGCGTGCCCAATATAAGCCCTACCCCCAAAATCAAGACCCTGCCCACTCCAGGGTACACAGGTAAAAATTAAGCTAGGGTGGAGATGGTGGAACTGCCCTACTACTTA